>NW_027221917.1:0-26706 GCF_041296265.1 Equus caballus
CATTCTTTAGCCACTACTGCTCAAGGAAGTCGCAGGGCTGGGAATACAGTTGATGGCTGGTGGTTGGCAGGGGCTCCATTTCACAGACTTTATTATGAGTGTGATGGTTACGGTTATTGTGATCATTTTGTATTAATGATATGGATTGTTTTCTGAACTGCTTGGTTTGTTTACTTAATTTTTAAGATAAAGAAGGAAAACACTCTCTAGGTACAACAGAATTTATTTTAAAATGAAACAAGGCAGAGATCACACATTACAGTGAATTTTAATATAAAATAAAGGCTCCACAGAAAGAATTCTATGGAGAGACAGACTGTTTCAAAGAACAAGCCAGCCTGGAGTGATGGAAAGCTCTTTCACTCATTGAGAAAAGATATGGAACAGCAGATGACCCTCCCCCCTGAGGCTGTCAAGAGGAGGCAGACACAAGACATGTGACTATAATCCCTGGGAGACAGATTGCCCCACAAACATTCAGAACGCATTGCTTGTTGGTGACTCACTTCTTCCAGGAATTCTGCTATTGGCCAGATTTTTCAGGATCCACTTTTTATATTGTCCATTTTGGGATGGATACTCTATCAGCTCCTGTTTCTCTTCCCCCAGACCCCCAGGCTTGCGGCCCCAGGATCTACACTACTAGTGAATTCTGAAGCCTACCAATTAGAATAGCCCCCATTACCTAAGTCTTGCTGCCAAATAATTCTGGGACTAGGTGACACAGGGGGATTCTATTTGTCCCCTGAATTATTTCCACCCCCACACAAAATGGGCTAATTCCATCCTATGGACCAAGCTGTCATTCATCAGTTGATTCATTCAGTAAACATTGACTGCACACCTATCATACGTCATAGATAGTTCTAGCTCTGAGGATTAATGAGAGAACAAAGATCCTGCCCTCATAGAATTCCATGTGATGGGAGATGGATAATAAAGAAATGCACCGATAAACCAAGACTGGATATGCTGTGAAGGACACAAAACGGTATTGGGTTGAAAGTAACTGGAGGTGGAGGAAACCACTTGGGTCAGGATGATCAGGGAAGGCCTCTCCAAGAAGTTAATAGCTGAGATAAGACCCATGTGAGAAAGAGCCAGCCAAGGGAAAACCTAAAGTGTGTCCCAGGCAGAAGGACAGCAAAAGCAAAGGCTCCAGAGCAGAATGAAACAGACGTGTTCAAAGAACAGAAAGAAAGTCATTGGTTGGCTTTTCTGGTTGAAGGTCAAGGAGCGGAGGGGAGAGCGGCAAGAGATGAAGATGGAAAGAAGACCAGAAAGCAGATCACTTGGCCGTGAAAGACTTGGTAAGGAGTTTAATATTCATTAAAGTGCAAAGCTTCTGCCTTGATAAGCACCTTAGTGTATCTGTCAACCTACTTTATACTCCAGTCTCCCAACCAAACTGGAGTTTTCTCCTAAAGCCCTGTTCATCTGATTTGTATTTGGCTATTACAAATCTTCTTCCCAAGGAGCTTGCCTCTGCTCTCCATGCCCCTGACCAAGGCTTACAGACTTGCCTAAAAAGGAGAGCTTTCCCAGTCCATGGCATTGCTGGACCTGACTCCAACATTCTGGTTCATTCTATAATTCCTGTTCATACTAGGCCTCTGAACCATGTCTAATTCTGCTTTGCCTTTTGGACTTGTCACCTCGGGCATCTGGAACCAAGTAGGCACACCCTAAGCCTATATCCTACCCCTGCCAAGTGGAGTTCCATTGGTCTGGTGTCCTTTCTCCTCTCCATTGCCCTGAGCCTGATCGTAGCATGCCTTGTCTGGACCAAGCTCTTGTTAAAGCCTAACTGCACATCACAGTGGCCCCAAAATAGTACCGTGAAGCTTAATCATCAGACTAATTCACCTGACTTAGCTCCAGATAAATCTTGGCTGTTTCAAAAAATCAAATCTGGAAATTTGTCACAATTGAGGACATGTAAAAACTATGTTCAGTCTCTGATGGAAATTTCCAAAGATTAGTTCCCAGAATAGCTGGGAAATTACCATGTAATTGGCATAAAGCTATGACCTCCTCAGGGGTCTACTTGGAAGAAGAACCACATCTATGTGGCTGCACAGGAACCAACGCATTTGTTAACAATCCGGCCTCATTACCCACCTACCAGCCATGTGTTAGTGGTCATAACTCTTGCAGCACTTTGGGATCCAGATTCTTATCTGGTACATTAGGCACCAAGTGGGAGAGCCTGGGCAGCAAAGCTGAAACGTCATGTTAAATATTTGCATTTTGGGCAATAGCTCCTTTCATGGCATGGTTTCCAGGCCCTTCATCACCCTGGCTGGCCTATTGTCGCCTCTAGTTTTCAGTAAGCATTTTTAAATGGTACTGAGGATGGAATTCTCTCCTCCTCATGTAGTCGGAGCAGCGCAAAGAGGCACATACGATGATCTTCTCTCCAGAAAAGGCCAGCCATTGCCCACAGGCCAGGTCTAGCTCCCAAGTGGGACTGTGCTGATCCATAGAAAATCAAAGTTTCAAAATTTTCTTAGCAAAATTGCAAGGCCTGCCCACATCGGGTCCACGTCACTTGTAAGGCCACAAACAGCCAGTGCGCTGCTGCATCTGCTCCCTTTGTGTCAAGGCACGAGCTCTCATTTGCCAACGTCCCCACCCGGCCCAACCAGTCCTGTGTCTTTCTGATCTCTGCACGCAGGCTTCACAAGCCAAACAACTAACAGTGGCAAACATACCTGCAATGGAGTCAGAAAGGCCAACTTCATGCATTGAGCCAAAAAATCATCACTGATCACTTACTAGGTGTGACATAGAATACGAGGCCCTAGGGATAGTCATTAGCAACAAGACAGAAGATTCCTTGGCAGAACTTCTCATTTAGCAGGGGAGAAAGGGCACAAGCAAACCGTTATCTGCCTTACTCACTAATTGCAAAGGGAAGAAGCATTTCCAGAAAGAAAATAGAGAGCATCATTAAACGAAACAAACAAACAAAAATCCGCCTTCTCCAGGGGATCTGGGTAGCCTTCTGTGACATGGTGACATTTCAGCTGAGACCTCAAGGACAAAGGAAAGGAGACAGATGTAGAAACGGAGGAAGGACAGGTCCAGGACATGGAAATACCAGGTGCCCAGGCCTCGAGACACGAAGGAGGCTGGCACGTCTTGGAAAGTGAAAGATGGCTTTTTTCTTTTCTTTTTCTTTATAATACTGTAGATAAAACCTTGGGAGAATTTTATTACTGTTTCTTTCTTAAGAACAGGTACAAGCTCCCTATCATGACGACGATCATTCCAATATACCCTGTATTGTTCAGCAAGAGAGAGGTGTCGTATGCTGCTGCCTGTTTTCACACACAAATGCATGAATCCCTGGCAGAAGATTCACACTTCTCTTTTTTGTCCTAAAAAAACAATGAAATATAAGTAACTCATAAGTGCCCAACCTCACCAGCCTGTGACTACAAAGTGAGATTATGCTCTTCTTTCATACGCAAATTATTATGGCCTGAGGCCCTCCAACTGTCTCCCAGCTGTTTCTGAGAGTTTCTCTGGGCCTCCTGTGTGTCCAGAATTACGCTTTTAGTTTCTGCTTGCTCTGAGCTTCTTGTCTTCCAGGGCCCAGCTGTCCTCATCCATGATTACCGCCAACGCCATACTTGGCTTTGGGGAGAGAATACTGTTGCTTAAGTCCAAAGGGACAGTCCTGGTGAGTGTCATAATTCACTAGTGCAATGTGAACCCAGAAGCACCCCTGAAGCTGGAGAACTCCGGGTCCTCGAGAGGCCGCAGAGATTCTTACGGCTGACCCACAACTTTAAGAACTGCAGCTCACTGGGGGCGGTAGACATGGCAGGATCCTCGGCTCTGGCGCGAAGAATAGAGAATGCAGCCTGGGGAACCAAGTGTCGCTGTTAACAGTCAGTCTGGGCTCAGTTACAGTCAACAAATGTTGACTGGGTCTGACTCACGGCGGGAACTGTGCTGTGGGCTTTGCACACCTGTTCGCCTTTGTTGTGAAGCAGGGAATGTGCGGAAAACTATGGAGCAGTGAAAATGGACTACTGCTACGAGTTACAAGCATCACGGGCTTAATTTCACGAACAGAATATTCGGTGAAAGAAATAAATAGAACATTCTGGCAAAGATCAAAGCAAGCAATAATAATGTCATTTAGAGAAACATACATCCACGGAGGGAAAATACTACACATAAAAGGAAAGGAATGAGGGAGAAAAAACAGCAATCAGGATCTGTCACCTTGAGGAAGTTGGGAGGGTAGGACACTGGCCGACCGAAGAACGGGAAGGGGGAAGGAGTACAGAAATACCCCAGTAATTTCTCCAGTTGGGCTCTGCTCACTTGTATGTGTTTCACAATTGTGCGTACTGAGGATGTTCACAACACATTTGGTACTGGATATATGGTATAATATTTTTTTAATAAATAAAAGAAGTATACTTCTGTATTTCATTTCTTATTGGCTACCAGGGAATGCACAGACTTAGACTTGAACATACTTAGATCAGGCGCACACGAAAGCAAAACCACCAACCAACGAACCCACCGCAAAAACTTGAACGTCACACCCGAAACCATGCAAAGACTAGAAGAAAACATAGGCAGTATCATCTTTGACATCAGTCTTAGCAGCCTATTTTCAAGTACCACGTCTGACTGGGCAAGGAAACAAAAGACAAAATGAACAAATGGGACTACATCAAAGTCAAAAAAATCTTCTGCACCGCAAAGCAAACCATCCACAAAAGCAAAACACAACCTAACAACTGGGAGAAGATTCTTGCAAACCGTGTATAGGATAAGGGGTTAATATCCAAAACACAGAAAGAACTCATACATCTCAACAGCAAAAGAAAATCAGCAACCCAATTAGAAAGGCGGGCACAAGATCTGAGCAGTGATTTCTCCAAAGAAGGTATAGGGATGGCCAACAGGCATATGGAAAGGGACTCAACATCATTAGCGATCAGAGAAACGCAAATCACAACTACAAGGAGATTTCACCTTACTCTGGTCAGAATGGCTCTAATTAACAAGAGACAAGTGTCAGAGAGGATGTGGAGAGAAGGGAACTCTCCTGCACTGCTGGTGGGAGGGCAGACTGGTGCAGCCACTATGGAAAGCAGGATGGAGTATTCTCAGAAAACTAAGAATACATCTACCTACCATATGTATGATTCAGCTAGCCCACTGCTGGCTATTCATCCAAAGAACTTGAAAACACCAATGCAGAAAGACACATGCACCCCTAGGTTCACTGCAGCATTATTCACAACAGCCAGAACGTGGAAGCAACCTAGGTGCCCATCAAGGGAAGAATGGATAAAGAAGATGTGGTATGTATACACAATGGAATGCCACTCGGCCCTAAGAAATGATGAGATCCGACCATTTGTGACAACGTGGATGGACCTTGAGGGTATTACGTGAAGTGAAATAAATCAGAGGGAGAAAGTCAAACACCAAACACCGTGTGATCTCACTCATAAGTAGAAGATAAAAACAACGACAAACACACACAGAGCAAAGGAGATTGGACTGGTGGTTACCATAGGGGGAGGGGGGAGGGGAGAGAGCCAAAGGGGTGATGAGGCTCACATGTGAGGTGACGGACTATAATTAGTTTTCGGGTGGTGAACACGACGTAATCTACACAGAATTCGAAATATATTACAACGTACATCTGAAAGCTATATCATCTTAGAATCCACTGTTACTGCAATAAAATAAAATAAAATAAAATGAAATGAAATAAAATAAAATAAAATAAAATAAAATAAAGAAGTGTAGGAGGCTGAAGAGGCTAACAGGCTTTTGAAAAGTTATTCTAGGGATTTTTATGGCTTAGCTCCGGGCGGCAGACACCAGCCTGAGACACAGCTGTGACACAGCCACTAACTTCAAATCAACTATATTCTGAATGGAGGGAAATCAAAACTACTGTCATCATAATTTATTGAAGGCTTCACTTTGTGCCAGATCCTGTGCCGACTGCTTTGCACCAACTGTCTCACTTAATCCTCACATCCAAAAGGTAGGTTACCGTTATTCTCCCCATTGTAAAGATGAGGAGGCGGGAGCAGAAAGATGGCAATCTGCCTGGAATTCACAGAAGGATTCTCTAGGTAATGACATGACCTCTGGACAAGATTTCAAGGTTTAACACATCACAGTGGAGATGCAGATCCCAGTATCACAGAACGTGAAAAACACCGAGTCCTGCCAAATGTATTAAAACACTAATTATGGATCCTCACAATCTCTTGGCCTGTTTTCTCAGATGAGGGAAATCCCAGCGTGAAAAACCGTTGATGAGATGTCTGCAGAGGAGGACTACGTCTGGTCTTTAGAGCCGGAAACTATCCCAGTAGATTCTGAGTCAGTGGGTCCAGAGTAGGCCTTGAGCGTCTCTGTTCTTTTCAAAAGCCCCACAGGCTACACTTCCGCGCCCTTGGAGTTGGGAAGTACAGTCATGCCCTACATCGGGACGTTTCAGTCAACAACGGGGGTCCCATCAGATTAGTCCCATATGGCCTAGGTGTGTAGGAGGCTCTGCCATCCAGGTTTAGGAACTCCGTGGTGTTTGCACAGTCTCGAGATTGCCTGACCATGACACACTCCTCAGAACTTATCCCCACCGTTAAGCAAAGCATGACTATACTACTGCCTTGGATTCTCCACGGTCCCAGACCCTGCACTCTTTAGATGACTGCACACGCAGAGGGCACCGTGTCTGAGGCAGAGAGCAGCTGGAATCACAAAAGCTCTCGACAGAGAGTCAAGGAAAGGCGTGCTCTGCTTACACGACTCTCTACTTTTCTCTGGGTCTGAACCATTTCATAGCTAATCTGCTTTTTTGAACCGAGCAGCTTTGCCAAAAAAAAAAAAAAAAAAAAAAAAAGAAAAAAAGACAAAAAAAAGGTTACCAACAAACACTAAACAAACCAATATAAACAATACATATTAAATAAGCCTAACCCTGCTATGCTACTGAAAAGGCTTTTATTTCCCTGGGATAATTTGGACAGCATTAGATTGTTTAACCAAGAGCAGCCAAGTCGAGGGAGATTATTTCTAATTCCACAGTGCTGCAGATGCGGTCAGTAGCAACTGCAAGCCGGAAAGGAAACTAAGCAAAGTTGGGTGTAATCCATTCAAGTTCACACATTTCACCAGGGACAGCCTCCAAGCCTTGAATACTTAGGTATGCATTTATCCATTTCTTTAATCAACCACTACTAACGCCTACTAAGGGCCAGACACTGCTCTAAGTACTTTACGGATATGAAATATCCTCTGACCTTTACACTCACCTACGGAGCGTGTATGATAATCAACCCCGTTTTACAGATCAGGAAACTGACACACAGAATGGTACACTAACTTGCCCAAGTTCACACAGTCCGTAGGTGGCAGAGCCAGGACCCCATTTGACAGAGTCTGGCTCTGGAGGCCACGTTCTGAATCAGCACGCTCAGTCTCCAAAACCCTATAGAAAGCGCCAGCCTCAATCGAAAAGTTTTGTTTTCCCCACCCTACAGTCCCTACGCGGCCCCAGTCTCCAGGGCATTCTTTCAGCTCCTCTGACAGGCCCTACTCCTCCCTTGCCCTGTCCCAACACTCTCCCGCACAAGTCCTCCTTTTCTTTTAGGCATCTGCTCTCAGCTTCAACATCACTGCCTAAGTCACAAAGTCTAACAGGAAATGCCGTCTTTCTCAACACTCAACACAAAATTGCTTTTACGTATCTCCTAGGTAATTGGTGGCTGCCTGTCTGTCCTTTCCAACCAGGCTGTGAGGGCCAGTACGTCAAACAACCTGTCAGTCTTGCTCACCAAGTGTCCAGGCCACTCAACACGCACCGACCAGAGCAAAGGAAGGACTTGTCCCAACGTCAACTCTCCAGACTTTCTGTGGAAGGAGGGAACGAACGGAGCACCCTCCAGCCTCACGCTTTCTTTGCCAGACTTTCAAGTGTGGGGCACATACCTGTGCTCACAACGCTCCCCGGACAGCCCCCACTGCACCCCTAACAGGCAGACTTCTGCACAGTCACGGGCTTTGGAAAGCACTGGCTCTGCACACAACTATCATGTGGCCCTCGACAGGCCACTTCCCCTGAACCGGCCTGAGCTTCAGGGCCACAACAGGCTTCGTGAAAACCCCAACGGAACGTAGCCTCGAAAAGAGGGAGACCTGCACTCCTCAGAACGCCTCGAGACCAGTGTCCTTATGGACTTCGCGTCTGTCCTGCCAAGAAGCCGAGACCACGGGTGGCGCTTCAGCGCCCGACTCCCGGGCACCGCACGCCCAGGCTGGCCCCGTGCCCGGCACACACCGCCCGTTCCACGAACGCCTGAAGCGCACGAAGAGACCCCCTCGCTCCCCGCGCCGCACAGCTGTCCCGCGACCTGACGGGCACCTCTGGGCGCACAAGCCTATTCCTCAGGGACACGCTCGCCTCCCACCAGCCCCCACGCCCACGCCCCCCAGGTACCTCTCTCAGATGGCATCCTCTTCGCGGGCGCCCTGGTCGTCCGTGTCCGGCGAGCAGGAAGAGCGGGAGCTGAAGGACGGCCTCCTCAGGCTAGCGGCCGTGGCCGTGGAGGGGCGTCCACGGACGCCGGGGGAACGGACGAGCCCGGCCCGGGAGAGAGCAGCACAGCGCGGCCGGACTCCGCCGGGCTCGGCTCTGGGCAGGCAGGCGCGGCTCGCCGACGCCTCCCACGCCTCCCAGGACGGCGGCCCAGCAGCAGCGCGCTCCTCTCCGCGCGCGCGCGCATGCGCCGCCGCCCAGACGCTGCCAGGCCGTTGCCCCGCCCCCCCTCTGGCGGTGGACTGCGGACAGCGACAGGGACACCCTCCTGGCAGAACTCCTGCGGCCCCGCCCACACGCTTCGGACCTTTGCGGAGCGGGAAGGTGCGCTGACAGGGACGCAGGGTCCCCGCTACGCTCGCTCTCGGGGGAACTGCAGCCTCCTCCCTCGGCTTTTACTTGAATGTCACACCCGAAACCATGCAACCTCTACAAGAAAACATAGGCAGTATGCTCTTTGACATCAGTCTTAGCAGCCTATTTTCAAGTACCACGTCTGACTGGGCAATGGAAACAAAATACAAAATGAACAAATGGGACTACATCAAAGTCAAAAAAAAATCCTCTGCACCGCAAAGGAAACCATCCACAAAACCAAAACACAACCTAACAACTGGGAGAAGATTCTTGCAAACCGTGTATCGGATAAGGGGTGAATATCCAAAACACAGAAAGAACTCATACATCTCAACAGCAAAAAAAATCAGCAACCCAATTAAAAAGGCGGGCAAAAGATCTGAGCAGTGATTTCTCCAAAGAAGGTATAGGGATGGCCAACAGGCATATGGAAAGGGACTCAACATCATTAGCGATCAGAGAAATGCAAATCACAACTACAAGGAGATGTCACCTTACTCTGGTCAGAATGGCTCTAATTAACAAGACAAGAGACAAGTGTCAGAGAGGATGTGGAGAGAAGGGAACTCTCCTGCACTGCTGGTGGGAGGGCAGACTGGTGCAGCCACTATGGAAAGCAGTATAGTATAGAGTATCCTCAGAAAACTAAGAATACATCTACCTACCATATGTAGGATCCAGCTAGCCCACTGCTGGCTATTCATCCAAAGAACTTGAAAACACCAATGCAGAAAGACACATGCACCCCTAGGTTCACTGCAGCATTATTCACAACAGCCAGAACGTGGAAGCAACCTAGGTGCCCATCAAGGGAAGAATGGATAAAGAAGATGTGGTATGTATACACAATGGAATGCCACTCGGCCCTAAGAAATGATGAGATCCGACCATTTGTGACAACGTGGATGGACCTTGAGGGTATTACGTGAAGTGAAATAAATCAGAGGGAGAAAGTCAAACACCAAACACCGTGTGATCTCACTCATATGTAGAAGATAAAAACAACGACAAACACACACGGAGCAAAGGAGATTGGATTGGTGGTTACCATAGGGGGAGGGGGGCGGGGAGAGAGCCAAAGGGGTGATGGGGCTCACATGTGAGGTGACGGACTATAATTAGTTTTCGGGTGGTGAACACGATGTAATCTACACAGAATTCGAAATATATTACAACGTACATCTGAAAGCCATATCATCTTAGAATCCACTGTTACTGCAATAAAATAAAATAAAATAAAATAAATTAAAATAAAGAAGTGTAGGAGGCTCAAGAGGCTAACAGGCTTTTGAAAAGTTATTCTAGGGATTTTTATGGCTTAGCTCCGGGCGGCAGACACCAGCCTGAGACACAGCTGTGACACAGCCACTAACTTCAACTCAACTATATTCCGACTGGAGGGAAATCAAATCTACCGTCCTCATAATTTATTGAAGGCTTCACTTTGTGACAGATCCTGTGCCGACTGCTTTGCACCAACTGTCTCATTTAAGCCTCACATCCAAAAGGTAGGTCACCGTTATTCTCCCCATTGTAAAGGTGAGGAGGCGGAAGCAGAAGGATGGCAGTCTGCCTGGAATTCACAGAAAGATTCTCTAGGTAATGACATGACCTTTGGACAAGATTTCAAGGTTTAACACATTACAGTGGAGATGCAGATCCCAGTATCACAGAACGTGAAAAACACTGAGTCCTGCCAAATGTGTTAAAACACTAATTATGGATCCTCACAATCTCTTGGCCTGTTTTCTCAGATGAGGGAAATCCCAGCGTGAAAAACCGTTGATGAGATGTCTGCAGAGGAGGACTACGTCTGGTCTTTAAAGCCGGGAACTATCCCAGCAGATTCTGAGTCAGTGGGTCCAGAGTAGGCATTGAGCGTCTCTGTTCTTTTCAAAAGCCCCTCAGGCTACACTTCCGTGCCCTTGGAGTTGGGAAGTACAGTCATGCCCTACATCGGGACGTTTCAGTCAACAACGGGGGTCCCATCAGATTAGTCCCATATGGCCTAGGTGTGTAGGAGGCTCTGCCATCCAGGTTTAGGAACTCCGTGGTGTTTGCACAGTCTCGAGATTGCCTGACCATGACACACTCCTCAGAACTTATCCCCACCGTTAAGCAAAGCATGACTATACTACTGCCTTGGATTCTCCACGGTCCCAGACCCTGCACTCTTTAGATGACTGCACACGCAGAGGGCACCGTGTCTGAGGCAGAGAGCAGCTGGAGTCACAAAAGCTCTCGACAGAGAATCAGGGAAAGGCGTGCTCTGCTTACACGACTCTCTACTTTTCTCTGGGTCTGAACCATTTCATAGCTAATCTGCTTTTTTGAACCGAGCAGCTTTGCCAAAAAAAAAAAAAAAAAAAAAAAAAAAGAAAAACAAAAAGGTTACCAACAAACACTAAACAAACCAATATAAACAATACATATTAAATAAGCCTAACCCTACTATGCTACTGAAAAGGCTTTTATTTCCCTGGGATAATTTGGACAGCATTAGATTGTTTTACCAAGAGCAGCCAAGTCGAGGGAGATTATTTCTAATTCCACAGTGCTGCAGATGCGGTCAGTAGCAACTGCAAGCCGGAAAGGAAACTAAGCAAAGTTGGGTGTAATCCATTCAAGTTCACACGTTTCACCAGGGACAGCCTCCAAGCCTTGAATACTTAGGTATGCATTTATCCATTTCTTTAATCAACCACTACTAACGCCTACTAAAGGCCAGACACTGCTCTAAGTACTTTACGGATATGAAATATCCTCTGACCTTTACACTCACCTACGGAGCGTGTATGATAATCAACCCCGTTTTACAGATCAGGAAACTGACACACAGAATGGTACACTAACTTGCCCAAGTTCACACAGTCCGTAGGTGGCAGAGCCAGGACCCCATTTGACAGAGTCTGGCTCCGGAGGCCACGTTCTGAATCAGCACGCTCAGTCTCCAAAAACCTATAGAAAGCGCCAGCCTCAATCGAAAAGTTTTGTTTTCCCCACCCTACAGTCCCTACGCGGCCCCAGTCTCCAGGGCATTCTTTCAGCTCCTCTGACAGGCCCTACTCCTCCCTTGCCCTGTCCCAACACTCTCCCGCACAAGTCCTCCTTTTCTTTTAGGCATCTGCTCTCAGCTTCAACATCACTGCCTAAGTCACAAAGTCTAACAGGAAATGCCGTCTTTCTCAACACTCAACACAAAATTGCTTTTACGTATCTCCTAGGTAATTGGTGGCTGCCTGTCTGTCCTTTCCAACCAGGCTGTGAGGGCCAGTACGTCAAACAACCTGTCAGTCTTGCTCACCAAGTGTCCAGGCCACTCAACACGCACCGACCAGAGCAAAGGAAGGACTTGTCCCAACGTCAACTCTCCAGACTTTCTGTGGAAGGAGGGAACGAACGGAGCACCCTCCAGCCTCACGCTTTCTTTGCCAGACTTTCAAGTGTGGGGCACATACCTGTGCTCACAACGCTCCCCGGACAGCCCCCACTGCACCCCTAACAGGCAGACTTCTGCACAGTCACGGGCTTTGGAAAGCACTGGCTCTGCACACAACTATCATGTGGCCCTCGACAGGCCACTTCCCCTGAACCGGCCTGAGCTTCAGGGCCACAACAGGCTTCGTGAAAACCCCAACGGAACGTAGCCTCGAAAAGAGGGAGACCTGCACTCCTCAGAACGCCTCGAGACCAGTGTCCTTATGGACTTCGCGTCTGTCCTGCCAAGAAGCCGAGACCACGGGTGGCGCTTCAGCGCCCGACTCCCGGGCACCGCACGCCCAGGCTGGCCCCGTGCCCGGCACACACCGCCCGTTCCACGAACGCCTGAAGCGCACGAAGAGACCCCCTCGCTCCCCGCGCCGCACAGCTGTCCCGCGACCTGACGGGCACCTCTGGGCGCACAAGCCTATTCCTCAGGGACACGCTCGCCTCCCACCAGCCCCCACGCCCACGCCCCCCAGGTACCTCTCTCAGATGGCATCCTCTTCGCGGGCGCCCTGGTCGTCCGTGTCCGGCGAGCAGGAAGAGCGGGAGCTGAAGGACGGCCTCCTCAGGCTAGCGGCCGTGGCCGTGGAGGGGCGTCCACGGACGCCGGGGGAACGGACGAGCCCGGCCCGGGAGAGAGCAGCACAGCGCGGCCGGACTCCGCCGGGCTCGGCTCTGGGCAGGCAGGCGCGGCTCGCCGACGCCTCCCACGCCTCCCAGGACGGCGGCCCAGCAGCAGCGCGCTCCTCTCCGCGCGCGCGCGCATGCGCCGCCGCCCAGACGCTGCCAGGCCGTTGCCCCGCCCCCCCTCTGGCGGTGGACTGCGGACAGCGACAGGGACACCCTCCTGGCAGAACTCCTGCGGCCCCGCCCACACGCTTCGGACCTTTGCGGAGCGGGAAGGTGCGCTGACAGGGACGCAGGGTCCCCGCTACGCTCGCTCTCGGGGGAACTGCAGCCTCCTCCCTCGGCTTTTACTTGAATGTCACACCCGAAACCATGCAACCTCTACAAGAAAACATAGGCAGTATGCTCTTTGACATCAGTCTTAGCAGCCTATTTTCAAGTACCACGTCTGACTGGGCAATGGAAACAAAATACAAAATGAACAAATGGGACTACATCAAAGTCAAAAAAAAATCCTCTGCACCGCAAAGGAAACCATCCACAAAACCAAAACACAACCTAACAACTGGGAGAAGATTCTTGCAAACCGTGTATCGGATAAGGGGTGAATATCCAAAACACAGAAAGAACTCATACATCTCAACAGCAAAAAAAATCAGCAACCCAATTAAAAAGGCGGGCAAAAGATCTGAGCAGTGATTTCTCCAAAGAAGGTATAGGGATGGCCAACAGGCATATGGAAAGGGACTCAACATCATTAGCGATCAGAGAAATGCAAATCACAACTACAAGGAGATGTCACCTTACTCTGGTCAGAATGGCTCTAATTAACAAGACAAGAGACAAGTGTCAGAGAGGATGTGGAGAGAAGGGAACTCTCCTGCACTGCTGGTGGGAGGGCAGACTGGTGCAGCCACTATGGAAAGCAGTATAGTATAGAGTATCCTCAGAAAACTAAGAATACATCTACCTACCATATGTAGGATCCAGCTAGCCCACTGCTGGCTATTCATCCAAAGAACTTGAAAACACCAATGCAGAAAGACACATGCACCCCTAGGTTCACTGCAGCATTATTCACAACAGCCAGAACGTGGAAGCAACCTAGGTGCCCATCAAGGGAAGAATGGATAAAGAAGATGTGGTATGTATACACAATGGAATGCCACTCGGCCCTAAGAAATGATGAGATCCGACCATTTGTGACAACGTGGATGGACCTTGAGGGTATTACGGGAAGTGAAATAAATCAGAGGGAGAAAGTCAAACACCAAACACCGTGTGATCTCACTCATATGTAGAAGATAAAAACAACGACAAACACACACGGAGCAAAGGAGATTGGATTGGTGGTTACCATAGGGGGAGGGGGGCGGGGAGAGAGCCAAAGGGGTGATGGGGCTCACATGTGAGGTGACGGACTATAATTAGTTTTCGGGTGGTGAACACGACGTAATCTACACAGAATTCGAAATATATTACAACGTACATCTGAAAGCCATATCATCTTAGAATCCACTGTTACTGCAATAAAATAAAATAAAATAAAATAAATTAAAATAAAGAAGTGTAGGAGGCTCAAGAGGCTAACAGGCTTTTGAAAAGTTATTCTAGGGATTTTTATGGCTTAGCTCCGGGCGGCAGACACCAGCCTGAGACACAGCTGTGACACAGCCACTAACTTCAACTCAACTATATTCCGACTGGAGGGAAATCAAATCTACCGTCCTCATAATTTATTGAAGGCTTCACTTTGTGACAGATCCTGTGCCGACTGCTTTGCACCAACTGTCTCATTTAAGCCTCACATCCAAAAGGTAGGTCACCGTTATTCTCCCCATTGTAAAGGTGAGGAGGCGGAAGCAGAAGGATGGCAGTCTGCCTGGAATTCACAGAAAGATTCTCTAGGTAATGACATGACCTTTGGACAAGATTTCAAGGTTTAACACATTACAGTGGAGATGCAGATCCCAGTATCACAGAACGTGAAAAACACTGAGTCCTGCCAAATGTGTTAAAACACTAATTATGGATCCTCACAATCTCTTGGCCTGTTTTCTCAGATGAGGGAAATCCCAGCGTGAAAAACCGTTGATGAGATGTCTGCAGAGGAGGACTACGTCTGGTCTTTAAAGCCGGGAACTATCCCAGCAGATTCTGAGTCAGTGGGTCCAGAGTAGGCATTGAGCGTCTCTGTTCTTTTCAAAAGCCCCTCAGGCTACACTTCCGTGCCCTTGGAGTTGGGAAGTACAGTCATGCCCTACATCGGGACGTTTCAGTCAACAACGGGGGTCCCATCAGATTAGTCCCATATGGCCTAGGTGTGTAGGAGGCTCTGCCATCCAGGTTTAGGAACTCCGTGGTGTTTGCACAGTCTCGAGATTGCCTGACCACGACACACTCCTCAGAACTTATCCCCACCGTTAAGCAAAGCATGACTATACTACTGCCTTGGATTCTCCACGGTCCCAGACCCTGCACTCTTTAGATGACTGCACACGCAGAGGGCACCGTGTCTGAGGCAGAGAGCAGCTGGAGTCACAAAAGCTCTCGACAGAGAATCAGGGAAAGGCGTGCTCTGCTTACACGACTCTCTACTTTTCTCTGGGTCTGAACCATTTCATAGCTAATCTGCTTTTTTGAACCGAGCAGCTTTGCCAAAAAAAAAAAAAAAAAAAAAAAAAAAGAAAAACAAAAAGGTTACCAACAAACACTAAACAAACCAATATAAACAATACATATTAAATAAGCCTAACCCTACTATGCTACTGAAAAGGCTTTTATTTCCCTGGGATAATTTGGACAGCATTAGATTGTTTTACCAAGAGCAGCCAAGTCGAGGGAGATTATTTCTAATTCCACAGTGCTGCAGATGCGGTCAGTAGCAACTGCAAGCCGGAAAGGAAACTAAGCAAAGTTGGGTGTAATCCATTCAAGTTCACACGTTTCACCAGGGACAGCCTCCAAGCCTTGAATACTTAGGTATGCATTTATCCATTTCTTTAATCAACCACTACTAACGCCTACTAAAGGCCAGACACTGCTCTAAGTACTTTACGGATATGAAATATCCTCTGACCTTTACACTCACCTACGGAGCGTGTATGATAATCAACCCCGTTTTACAGATCAGGAAACTGACACACAGAATGGTACACTAACTTGCCCAAGTTCACACAGTCCGTAGGTGGCAGAGCCAGGACCCCATTTGACAGAGTCTGGCTCCGGAGGCCACGTTCTGAATCAGCACGCTCAGTCTCCAAAAACCTATAGAAAGCGCCAGCCTCAATCGAAAAGTTTTGTTTTCCCCACCCTACAGTCCCTACGCGGCCCCAGTCTCCAGGGCATTCTTTCAGCTCCTCTGACAGGCCCTACTCCTCCCTTGCCCTGTCCCAACACTCTCCCGCACAAGTCCTCCTTTTCTTTTAGGCATCTGCTCTCAGCTTCAACATCACTGCCTAAGTCACAAAGTCTAACAGGAAATGCCGTCTTTCTCAACACTCAACACAAAATTGCTTTTACGTATCTCCTAGGTAATTGGTGGCTGCCTGTCTGTCCTTTCCAACCAGGCTGTGAGGGCCAGTACGTCAAACAACCTGTCAGTCTTGCTCACCAAGTGTCCAGGCCACTCAACACGCACCGACCAGAGCAAAGGAAGGACTTGTCCCAACGTCAACTCTCCAGACTTTCTGTGGAAGGAGGGAACGAACGGAGCACCCTCCAGCCTCACGCTTTCTTTGCCAGACTTTCAAGTGTGGGGCACATACCTGTGCTCACAACGCTCCCCGGACAGCCCCCACTGCACCCCTAACAGGCAGACTTCTGCACAGTCACGGGCTTTGGAAAGCACTGGCTCTGCACACAACTATCATGTGGCCCTCGACAGGCCACTTCCCCTGAACCGGCCTGAGCTTCAGGGCCACAACAGGCTTCGTGAAAACCCCAACGGAACGTAGCCTCGAAAAGAGGGAGACCTGCACTCCTCAGAACGCCTCGAGACCAGTGTCCTTATGGACTTCGCGTCTGTCCTGCCAAGAAGCCGAGACCACGGGTGGCGCTTCAGCGCCCGACTCCCGGGCACCGCACGCCCAGGCTGGCCCCGTGCCCGGCACACACCGCCCGTTCCACGAACGCCTGAAGCGCACGAAGAGACCCCCTCGCTCCCCGCGCCGCACAGCTGTCCCGCGACCTGACGGGCACCTCTGGGCGCACAAGCCTATTCCTCAGGGACACGCTCGCCTCCCACCAGCCCCCACGCCCACGCCCCCCAGGTACCTCTCTCAGATGGCATCCTCTTCGCGGGCGCCCTGGTCGTCCGTGTCCGGCGAGCAGGAAGAGCGGGAGCTGAAGGACGGCCTCCTCAGGCTAGCGGCCGTGGCCGTGGAGGGGCGTCCACGGACGCCGGGGGAACGGACGAGCCCGGCCCGGGAGAGAGCAGCACAGCGCGGCCGGACTCCGCCGGGCTCGGCTCTGGGCAGGCAGGCGCGGCTCGCCGACGCCTCCCACGCCTCCCAGGACGGCGGCCCAGCAGCAGCGCGCTCCTCTCCGCGCGCGCGCGCATGCGCCGCCGCCCAGACGCTGCCAGGCCGTTGCCCCGCCCCCCCTCTGGCGGTGGACTGCGGACAGCGACAGGGACACCCTCCTGGCAGAACTCCTGCGGCCCCGCCCACACGCTTCGGACCTTTGCGGAGCGGGAAGGTGCGCTGACAGGGACGCAGGGTCCCCGCTACGCTCGCTCTCGGGGGAACTGCAGCCTCCTCCCTCGGCTTTTACTTGAATGTCACACCCGAAACCATGCAACCTCTACAAGAAAACATAGGCAGTATGCTCTTTGACATCAGTCTTAGCAGCCTATTTTCAAGTACCACGTCTGACTGGGCAATGGAAACAAAATACAAAATGAACAAATGGGACTACATCAAAGTCAAAAAAAAATCCTCTGCACCGCAAAGGAAACCATCCACAAAACCAAAACACAACCTAACAACTGGGAGAAGATTCTTGCAAACCGTGTATCGGATAAGGGGTGAATATCCAAAACACAGAAAGAACTCATACATCTCAACAGCAAAAAAAATCAGCAACCCAATTAAAAAGGCGGGCAAAAGATCTGAGCAGTGATTTCTCCAAAGAAGGTATAGGGATGGCCAACAGGCATATGGAAAGGGACTCAACATCATTAGCGATCAGAGAAATGCAAATCACAACTACAAGGAGATGTCACCTTACTCTGGTCAGAATGGCTCTAATTAACAAGACAAGAGACAAGTGTCAGAGAGGATGTGGAGAGAAGGGAACTCTCCTGCACTGCTGGTGGGAGGGCAGACTGGTGCAGCCACTATGGAAAGCAGTATAGTATAGAGTATCCTCAGAAAACTAAGAATACATCTACCTACCATATGTAGGATCCAGCTAGCCCACTGCTGGCTATTCATCCAAAGAACTTGAAAACACCAATGCAGAAAGACACATGCACCCCTAGGTTCACTGCAGCATTATTCACAACAGCCAGAACGTGGAAGCAACCTAGGTGCCCATCAAGGGAAGAATGGATAAAGAAGATGTGGTATGTATACACAATGGAATGCCACTCGGCCCTAAGAAATGATGAGATCCGACCATTTGTGACAACGTGGATGGACCTTGAGGGTATTACGGGAAGTGAAATAAATCAGAGGGAGAAAGTCAAACACCAAACACCGTGTGATCTCACTCATATGTAGAAGATAAAAACAACGACAAACACACACGGAGCAAAGGAGATTGGATTGGTGGTTACCATAGGGGGAGGGGGGCGGGGAGAGAGCCAAAGGGGTGATGGGGCTCACATGTGAGGTGACGGACTATAATTAGTTTTCGGGTGGTGAACACGACGTAATCTACACAGAATTCGAAATATATTACAACGTACATCTGAAAGCCATATCATCTTAGAATCCACTGTTACTGCAATAAAATAAAATAAAATAAAATAAATTAAAATAAAGAAGTGTAGGAGGCTCAAGAGGCTAACAGGCTTTTGAAAAGTTATTCTAGGGATTTTTATGGCTTAGCTCCGGGCGGCAGACACCAGCCTGAGACACAGCTGTGACACAGCCACTAACTTCAACTCAACTATATTCCGACTGGAGGGAAATCAAATCTACCGTCCTCATAATTTATTGAAGGCTTCACTTTGTGACAGATCCTGTGCCGACTGCTTTGCACCAACTGTCTCATTTAAGCCTCACATCCAAAAGGTAGGTCACCGTTATTCTCCCCATTGTAAAGGTGAGGAGGCGGAAGCAGAAGGATGGCAGTCTGCCTGGAATTCACAGAAAGATTCTCTAGGTAATGACATGACCTTTGGACAAGATTTCAAGGTTTAACACATTACAGTGGAGATGCAGATCCCAGTATCACAGAACGTGAAAAACACTGAGTCCTGCCAAATGTGTTAAAACACTAATTATGGATCCTCACAATCTCTTGGCCTGTTTTCTCAGATGAGGGAAATCCCAGCGTGAAAAACCGTTGATGAGATGTCTGCAGAGGAGGACTACGTCTGGTCTTTAAAGCCGGGAACTATCCCAGCAGATTCTGAGTCAGTGGGTCCAGAGTAGGCATTGAGCGTCTCTGTTCTTTTCAAAAGCCCCTCAGGCTACACTTCCGTGCCCTTGGAGTTGGGAAGTACAGTCATGCCCTACATCGGGACGTTTCAGTCAACAACGGGGGTCCCATCAGATTAGTCCCATATGGCCTAGGTGTGTAGGAGGCTCTGCCATCCAGGTTTAGGAACTCCGTGGTGTTTGCACAGTCTCGAGATTGCCTGACCACGACACACTCCTCAGAACTTATCCCCACCGTTAAGCAAAGCATGACTATACTACTGCCTTGGATTCTCCACGGTCCCAGACCCTGCACTCTTTAGATGACTGCACACGCAGAGGGCACCGTGTCTGAGGCAGAGAGCAGCTGGAGTCACAAAAGCTCTCGACAGAGAATCAGGGAAAGGCGTGCTCTGCTTACACGACTCTCTACTTTTCTCTGGGTCTGAACCATTTCATAGCTAATCTGCTTTTTTGAACCGAGCAGCTTTGCCAAAAAAAAAAAAAAAAAAAAAAAAAAAGAAAAACAAAAAGGTTACCAACAAACACTAAACAAACCAATATAAACAATACATATTAAATAAGCCTAACCCTACTATGCTACTGAAAAGGCTTTTATTTCCCTGGGATAATTTGGACAGCATTAGATTGTTTTACCAAGAGCAGCCAAGTCGAGGGAGATTATTTCTAATTCCACAGTGCTGCAGATGCGGTCAGTAGCAACTGCAAGCCGGAAAGGAAACTAAGCAAAGTTGGGTGTAATCCATTCAAGTTCACACGTTTCACCAGGGACAGCCTCCAAGCCTTGAATACTTAGGTATGCATTTATCCATTTCTTTAATCAACCACTACTAACGCCTACTAAAGGCCAGACACTGCTCTAAGTACTTTACGGATATGAAATATCCTCTGACCTTTACACTCACCTACGGAGCGTGTATGATAATCAACCCCGTTTTACAGATCAGGAAACTGACACACAGAATGGTACACTAACTTGCCCAAGTTCACACAGTCCGTAGGTGGCAGAGCCAGGACCCCATTTGACAGAGTCTGGCTCCGGAGGCCACGTTCTGAATCAGCACGCTCAGTCTCCAAAAACCTATAGAAAGCGCCAGCCTCAATCGAAAAGTTTTGTTTTCCCCACCCTACAGTCCCTACGCGGCCCCAGTCTCCAGGGCATTCTTTCAGCTCCTCTGACAGGCCCTACTCCTCCCTTGCCCTGTCCCAACACTCTCCCGCACAAGTCCTCCTTTTCTTTTAGGCATCTGCTCTCAGCTTCAACATCACTGCCTAAGTCACAAAGTCTAACAGGAAATGCCGTCTTTCTCAACACTCAACACAAAATTGCTTTTACGTATCTCCTAGGTAATTGGTGGCTGCCTGTCTGTCCTTTCCAACCAGGCTGTGAGGGCCAGTACGTCAAACAACCTGTCAGTCTTGCTCACCAAGTGTCCAGGCCACTCAACACGCACCGACCAGAGCAAAGGAAGGACTTGTCCCAACGTCAACTCTCCAGACTTTCTGTGGAAGGAGGGAACGAACGGAGCACCCTCCAGCCTCACGCTTTCTTTGCCAGACTTTCAAGTGTGGGGCACATACCTGTGCTCACAACGCTCCCCGGACAGCCCCCACTGCACCCCTAACAGGCAGACTTCTGCACAGTCACGGGCTTTGGAAAGCACTGGCTCTGCACACAACTATCATGTGGCCCTCGACAGGCCACTTCCCCTGAACCGGCCTGAGCTTCAGGGCCACAACAGGCTTCGTGAAAACCCCAACGGAACGTAGCCTCGAAAAGAGGGAGACCTGCACTCCTCAGAACGCCTCGAGACCAGTGTCCTTATGGACTTCGCGTCTGTCCTGCCAAGAAGCCGAGACCACGGGTGGCGCTTCAGCGCCCGACTCCCGGGCACCGCACGCCCAGGCTGGCCCCGTGCCCGGCACACACCGCCCGTTCCACGAACGCCTGAAGCGCACGAAGAGACCCCCTCGCTCCCCGCGCCGCACAGCTGTCCCGCGACCTGACGGGCACCTCTGGGCGCACAAGCCTATTCCTCAGGGACACGCTCGCCTCCCACCAGCCCCCACGCCCACGCCCCCCAGGTACCTCTCTCAGATGGCATCCTCTTCGCGGGCGCCCTGGTCGTCCGTGTCCGGCGAGCAGGAAGAGCGGGAGCTGAAGGACGGCCTCCTCAGGCTAGCGGCCGTGGCCGTGGAGGGGCGTCCACGGACGCCGGGGGAACGGACGAGCCCGGCCCGGGAGAGAGCAGCACAGCGCGGCCGGACTCCGCCGGGCTCGGCTCTGGGCAGGCAGGCGCGGCTCGCCGACGCCTCCCACGCCTCCCAGGACGGCGGCCCAGCAGCAGCGCGCTCCTCTCCGCGCGCGCGCGCATGCGCCGCCGCCCAGACGCTGCCAGGCCGTTGCCCCGCCCCCCCTCTGGCGGTGGACTGCGGACAGCGACAGGGACACCCTCCTGGCAGAACTCCTGCGGCCCCGCCCACACGCTTCGGACCTTTGCGGAGCGGGAAGGTGCGCTGACAGGGACGCAGGGTCCCCGCTACGCTCGCTCTCGGGGGAACTGCAGCCTCCTCCCTCGGCTTTTACTTGAATGTCACACCCGAAACCATGCAACCTCTACAAGAAAACATAGGCAGTATGCTCTTTGACATCAGTCTTAGCAGCCTATTTTCAAGTACCACGTCTGACTGGGCAATGGAAACAAAATACAAAATGAACAAATGGGACTACATCAAAGTCAAAAAAAAATCCTCTGCACCGCAAAGGAAACCATCCACAAAACCAAAACACAACCTAACAACTGGGAGAAGATTCTTGCAAACCGTGTATCGGATAAGGGGTGAATATCCAAAACACAGAAAGAACTCATACATCTCAACAGCAAAAAAAATCAGCAACCCAATTAAAAAGGCGGGCAAAAGATCTGAGCAGTGATTTCTCCAAAGAAGGTATAGGGATGGCCAACAGGCATATGGAAAGGGACTCAACATCATTAGCGATCAGAGAAATGCAAATCACAACTACAAGGAGATGTCACCTTACTCTGGTCAGAATGGCTCTAATTAACAAGACAAGAGACAAGTGTCAGAGAGGATGTGGAGAGAAGGGAACTCTCCTGCACTGCTGGTGGGAGGGCAGACTGGTGCAGCCACTATGGAAAGCAGTATAGTATAGAGTATCCTCAGAAAACTAAGAATACATCTACCTACCATATGTAGGATCCAGCTAGCCCACTGCTGGCTATTCATCCAAAGAACTTGAAAACACCAATGCAGAAAGACACATGCACCCCTAGGTTCACTGCAGCATTATTCACAACAGCCAGAACGTGGAAGCAACCTAGGTGCCCATCAAGGGAAGAATGGATAAAGAAGATGTGGTATGTATACACAATGGAATGCCACTCGGCCCTAAGAAATGATGAGATCCGACCATTTGTGACAACGTGGATGGACCTTGAGGGTATTACGGGAAGTGAAATAAATCAGAGGGAGAAAGTCAAACACCAAACACCGTGTGATCTCACTCATATGTAGAAGATAAAAACAACGACAAACACACACGGAGCAAAGGAGATTGGATTGGTGGTTACCATAGGGGGAGGGGGGCGGGGAGAGAGCCAAAGGGGTGATGGGGCTCACATGTGAGGTGACGGACTATAATTAGTTTTCGGGTGGTGAACACGATGTAATCTACACAGAATTCGAAATATATTACAACGTACATCTGAAAGCCATATCATCTTAGAATCCACTGTTACTGCAATAAAATAAAATAAAATAAAATAAATTAAAATAAAGAAGTGTAGGAGGCTCAAGAGGCTAACAGGCTTTTGAAAAGTTATTCTAGGGATTTTTATGGCTTAGCTCCGGGCGGCAGACACCAGCCTGAGACACAGCTGTGACACAGCCACTAACTTCAACTCAACTATATTCCGACTGGAGGGAAATCAAATCTACCGTCCTCATAATTTATTGAAGGCTTCACTTTGTGACAGATCCTGTGCCGACTGCTTTGCACCAACTGTCTCATTTAAGCCTCACATCCAAAAGGTAGGTCACCGTTATTCTCCCCATTGTAAAGGTGAGGAGGCGGAAGCAGAAGGATGGCAGTCTGCCTGGAATTCACAGAAAGATTCTCTAGGTAATGACATGACCTTTGGACAAGATTTCAAGGTTTAACACATTACAGTGGAGATGCAGATCCCAGTATCACAGAACGTGAAAAACACTGAGTCCTGCCAAATGTGTTAAAACACTAATTATGGATCCTCACAATCTCTTGGCCTGTTTTCTCAGATGAGGGAAATCCCAGCGTGAAAAACCGTTGATGAGATGTCTGCAGAGGAGGACTACGTCTGGTCTTTAAAGCCGGGAACTATCCCAGCAGATTCTGAGTCAGTGGGTCCAGAGTAGGCATTGAGCGTCTCTGTTCTTTTCAAAAGCCCCTCAGGCTACACTTCCGTGCCCTTGGAGTTGGGAAGTACAGTCATGCCCTACATCGGGACGTTTCAGTCAACAACGGGGGTCCCATCAGATTAGTCCCATATGGCCTAGGTGTGTAGGAGGCTCTGCCATCCAGGTTTAGGAACTCCGTGGTGTTTGCACAGTCTCGAGATTGCCTGACCATGACACACTCCTCAGAACTTATCCCCACCGTTAAGCAAAGCATGACTATACTACTGCCTTGGATTCTCCACGGTCCCAGACCCTGCACTCTTTAGATGACTGCACACGCAGAGGGCACCGTGTCTGAGGCAGAGAGCAGCTGGAGTCACAAAAGCTCTCGACAGAGAATCAGGGAAAGGCGTGCTCTGCTTACACGACTCTCTACTTTTCTCTGGGTCTGAACCATTTCATAGCTAATCTGCTTTTTTGAACCGAGCAGCTTTGCCAAAAAAAAAAAAAAAAAAAAAAAAAAAGAAAAACAAAAAGGTTACCAACAAACACTAAACAAACCAATATAAACAATACATATTAAATAAGCCTAACCCTACTATGCTACTGAAAAGGCTTTTATTTCCCTGGGATAATTTGGACAGCATTAGATTGTTTTACCAAGAGCAGCCAAGTCGAGGGAGATTATTTCTAATTCCACAGTGCTGCAGATGCGGTCAGTAGCAACTGCAAGCCGGAAAGGAAACTAAGCAAAGTTGGGTGTAATCCATTCAAGTTCACACGTTTCACCAGGGACAGCCTCCAAGCCTTGAATACTTAGGTATGCATTTATCCATTTCTTTAATCAACCACTACTAACGCCTACTAAAGGCCAGACACTGCTCTAAGTACTTTACGGATATGAAATATCCTCTGACCTTTACACTCACCTACGGAGCGTGTATGATAATCAACCCCGTTTTACAGATCAGGAAACTGACACACAGAATGGTACACTAACTTGCCCAAGTTCACACAGTCCGTAGGTGGCAGAGCCAGGACCCCATTTGACAGAGTCTGGCTCCGGAGGCCACGTTCTGAATCAGCACGCTCAGTCTCCAAAAACCTATAGAAAGCGCCAGCCTCAATCGAAAAGTTTTGTTTTCCCCACCCTACAGTCCCTACGCGGCCCCAGTCTCCAGGGCATTCTTTCAGCTCCTCTGACAGGCCCTACTCCTCCCTTGCCCTGTCCCAACACTCTCCCGCACAAGTCCTCCTTTTCTTTTAGGCATCTGCTCTCAGCTTCAACATCACTGCCTAAGTCACAAAGTCTAACAGGAAATGCCGTCTTTCTCAACACTCAACACAAAATTGCTTTTACGTATCTCCTAGGTAATTGGTGGCTGCCTGTCTGTCCTTTCCAACCAGGCTGTGAGGGCCAGTACGTCAAACAACCTGTCAGTCTTGCTCACCAAGTGTCCAGGCCACTCAACACGCACCGACCAGAGCAAAGGAAGGACTTGTCCCAACGTCAACTCTCCAGACTTTCTGTGGAAGGAGGGAACGAACGGAGCACCCTCCAGCCTCACGCTTTCTTTGCCAGACTTTCAAGTGTGGGGCACATACCTGTGCTCACAACGCTCCCCGGACAGCCCCCACTGCACCCCTAACAGGCAGACTTCTGCACAGTCACGGGCTTTGGAAAGCACTGGCTCTGCACACAACTATCATGTGGCCCTCGACAGGCCACTTCCCCTGAACCGGCCTGAGCTTCAGGGCCACAACAGGCTTCGTGAAAACCCCAACGGAACGTAGCCTCGAAAAGAGGGAGACCTGCACTCCTCAGAACGCCTCGAGACCAGTGTCCTTATGGACTTCGCGTCTGTCCTGCCAAGAAGCCGAGACCACGGGTGGCGCTTCAGCGCCCGACTCCCGGGCACCGCACGCCCAGGCTGGCCCCGTGCCCGGCACACACCGCCCGTTCCACGAACGCCTGAAGCGCACGAAGAGACCCCCTCGCTCCCCGCGCCGCACAGCTGTCCCGCGACCTGACGGGCACCTCTGGGCGCACAAGCCTATTCCTCAGGGACACGCTCGCCTCCCACCAGCCCCCACGCCCACGCCCCCCAGGTACCTCTCTCAGATGGCATCCTCTTCGGCGGGCGCCCTGGTCGTCCGTGTCCGGCGAGCAGGAAGAGCGGGAGCTGAAGGACGGCCTCCTCAGGCTAGCGGCCGTGGCCGTGGAGGGGCGTCCACGGACGCCGGGGGAACGGACGAGCCCGGCCCGGGAGAGAGCAGCACAGCGCGGCCGGACTCCGCCGGGCTCGGCTCTGGGCTAGGCAGGCGCGGCTCGCCGACGCCTCCCACGCCTCCCAGGACGGCGGCCCAGCAGCAGCGCGCTCCTCTCCTCGCGCGCTAGCGCGCAATGCGCCGCCGCCCAGACGCTGCCAGGCCGTTGCCCCGCCCCCCCTCTGGCGGTGGACTGCGGACAGCGACAGGGACACCCTCCTGGCAGAACTCCTGCGGCCCCGCCCACACGCTTCGGACCTTTGCGGAGCGGGAAGGTGCGCTGACAGGGACGCAGGGTCCCCGCTACGCTCGCTCTCGGGAACTGCAGCCTCCTCCCTCGGCTTTTACTTGAATGTCACACCCGAA
>NW_027221918.1:0-20551 GCF_041296265.1 Equus caballus
TACGGACTGTGTGAACTTGGGCAAGTTAGTGTACCATTCTGTGTGTCAGTTTCCTGATCTGTAAAACGGGGTTGATTATCATACACGCTCCGTAGGTGAGTGTAAAGGTCAGAGGATATTTCATATCCGTAAAGTACTTAGAGCAGTGTCTGGCCTTTAGTAGGCGTTAGTAGTGGTTGATTAAAGAAATGGATAATGCATACCTAAGTATTCAAGCTTGGAGGCTGTCCCTGGTGAAACGTGTGAACTTGAATGGATTACACCCAACTTTGCTTAGTTTCCTTTCGGCTTGCAGTTGCTACTGACCGCATCTGCAGCACTGTGGAATTAGAAATAATCTCCCTCGACTTGGCTGCTCTTGGTAAAACAATCTAATGCTGTCCAAATTATCCCAGGGAAATAAAAGCCTTTTCAGTAGCATAGTAGGGTTAGGCTTATTTAATATGTATTGTTTATATTGGTTTGTTTAGTGTTTGTTGGTAACCTTTTTGTTTTTCTTTTTTTTTTTTTTTTTTTTTTTTTTGGCAAAGCTGCTCGGTTCAAAAAAGCAGATTAGCTATGAAATGGTTCAGACCCAGAGAAAAGTAGAGAGTCGTGTAAGCAGAGCACGCCTTTCCCTGATTCTCTGTCGAGAGCTTTTGTGACTCCAGCTGCTCTCTGCCTCAGACACGGTGCCCTCTGCGTGTGCAGTCATCTAAAGAGTGCAGGGTCTGGGACCGTGGAGAATCCAAGGCAGTAGTATAGTCATGCTTTGCTTAACGGTGGGGATAAGTTCTGAGGAGTGTGTCGTGGTCAGGCAATCTCGAGACTGTGCAAACACCACGGAGTTCCTAAACCTGGATGGCAGAGCCTCCTACACACCTAGGCCATATGGGACTAATCTGATGGGACCCCCGTTGTTGACTGAAACGTCCCGATGTAGGGCATGACTGTACTTCCCAACTCCAAGGGCACGGAAGTGTAGCCTGAGGGCTTTTGAAAAGAACAGAGACGCTCAATGCCTACTCTGGACCCACTGACTCAGAATCTGCTGGGATAGTTCCCGGCTTTAAAGACCAGACGTAGTCCTCCTCTGCAGACATCTCATCAACGGTTTTTCACGCTGGGATTTCCCTCATCTGAGAAAACAGGCCAAGAGATTGTGAGGATCCATAATTAGTGTTTTAACACATTTGGCAGGACTCAGTGTTTTTCACGTTCTGTGATACTGGGATCTGCATCTCCACTGTAATGTGTTAAACCTTGAAGAATCTTGTCCAAAGGTCATGTCATTACCTAGAGAATCTTTCTGTGAATTCCAGGCAGACTGCCATCCTTCTGCTTCCGCCTCCTCACCTTTACAATGGGGAGAATAACGGTGACCTACCTTTTGGATGTGAGGCTTAAATGAGACAGTTGGTGCAAAGCAGTCGGCACAGGATCTGTCACAAAGTGAAGCCTTCAATAAATTATGAGGACGGTAGATTTGATTTCCCTCCAGTCGGAATATAGTTGAGTTGAAGTTAGTGGCTGTGTCACAGCTGTGTCTCAGGCTGGTGTCTGCCGCCCGGAGCTAAGCATAAAAATCCCTAGAATAACTTTTCAAAAGCCTGTTAGCCTCTTGAGCCTCCTACACTTCTTTATTTTAATTTATTTTATTTTATTTTATTTTATTGCAGTAACAGTGGATTCTAAGATGATATGGCTTTCAGATGTACGTTGTAATATATTTCGAATTCTGTGTAGATTACGTCGTGTTCACCACCCCGAAAACTAATTATAGTCCGTCACCTCACATGTGAGCCCCATCACCCCCTTTGGCTCTCTCCCCGCCCCCCTCCCCCTATGGTAACCACCAATCCAATCTCCTTTGCTCCGTGTGTGTTTGTCGTTGTTTTTATCTTCTACATATGAGTGAGATCACACGGTGTTTGGTGTTTGACTTTCTCCTCTGATTTATTTCACTTCCCGTAATACCCTCAAGGTCCATCCACGTTGTCACAAATGGTCGGATCTCATCATTTCTTAGGGCCGAGTGGCATTCCATTGTGTATACATACCACATCTTCTTTATCCATTCTTCCCTTGATGGGCACCTAGGTTGCTTCCACGTTCTGGCTGTTGTGAATAATGCTGCAGTGAACCTAGGGGTGCATGTGTCTTTCTGCATTGGTGTTTTCAAGTTCTTTGGATGAATAGCCAGCAGTGGGCTAGCTGGATCCTACATATGGTAGGTAGATGTATTCTTAGTTTTCTGAGGATACTCTATACTATACTGCTTTCCATAGTGGCTGCACCAGTCTGCCCTCCCACCAGCAGTGCAGGAGAGTTCCCTTCTCTCCACATCCTCTCTGACACTTGTCTCTTGTCTTGTTAATTAGAGCCATTCTGACCAGAGTAAGGTGACATCTCCTTGTAGTTGTGATTTGCATTTCTCTGATCGCTAATGATGTTGAGTCCCTTTCCATATGCCTGTTGGCCATCCCTATACCTTCTTTGGAGAAATCACTGCTCAGATCTTTTGCCCGCCTTTTTAATTGGGTTGCTGATTTTTTTTGCTGTTGAGATGTATGAGTTCTTTCTGTGTTTTGGATATTCACCCCTTATCCGATACACGGTTTGCAAGAATCTTCTCCCAGTTGTTAGGTTGTGTTTTGGTTTTGTGGATGGTTTCCTTTGCGGTGCAGAGGATTTTTTTTTGACTTTGATGTAGTCCCATTTGTTCATTTTGTATTTTGTTTCCATTGCCCAGTCAGACGTGGTACTTGAAAATAGGCTGCTAAGACTGATGTCAAAGAGCATACTGCCTATGTTTTCTTGTAGAGGTTGCATGGTTTCGGGTGTGACATTCAAGTAAAAGCCGAGGGAGGAGGCTGCAGTTCCCCCGAGAGCGAGCGTAGCGGGGACCCTGCGTCCCTGTCAGCGCACCTTCCCGCTCCGCAAAGGTCCGAAGCGTGTGGGCGGGGCCGCAGGAGTTCTGCCAGGAGGGTGTCCCTGTCGCTGTCCGCAGTCCACCGCCAGAGGGGGGGCGGGGCAACGGCCTGGCAGCGTCTGGGCGGCGGCGCATGCGCGCGCGCGCGGAGAGGAGCGCGCTGCTGCTGGGCCGCCGTCCTGGGAGGCGTGGGAGGCGTCGGCGAGCCGCGCCTGCCTGCCCAGAGCCGAGCCCGGCGGAGTCCGGCCGCGCTGTGCTGCTCTCTCCCGGGCCGGGCTCGTCCGTTCCCCCGGCGTCCGTGGACGCCCCTCCACGGCCACGGCCGCTAGCCTGAGGAGGCCGTCCTTCAGCTCCCGCTCTTCCTGCTCGCCGGACACGGACGACCAGGGCGCCCGCGAAGAGGATGCCATCTGAGAGAGGTACCTGGGGGGCGTGGGCGTGGGGGCTGGTGGGAGGCGAGCGTGTCCCTGAGGAATAGGCTTGTGCGCCCAGAGGTGCCCGTCAGGTCGCGGGACAGCTGTGCGGCGCGGGGAGCGAGGGGGTCTCTTCGTGCGCTTCAGGCGTTCGTGGAACGGGCGGTGTGTGCCGGGCACGGGGCCAGCCTGGGCGTGCGGTGCCCGGGAGTCGGGCGCTGAAGCGCCACCCGTGGTCTCGGCTTCTTGGCAGGACAGACGCGAAGTCCATAAGGACACTGGTCTCGAGGCGTTCTGAGGAGTGCAGGTCTCCCTCTTTTCGAGGCTACGTTCCGTTGGGGTTTTCACGAAGCCTGTTGTGGCCCTGAAGCTCAGGCCGGTTCAGGGGAAGTGGCCTGTCGAGGGCCACATGATAGTTGTGTGCAGAGCCAGTGCTTTCCAAAGCCCGTGACTGTGCAGAAGTCTGCCTGTTAGGGGTGCAGTGGGGGCTGTCCGGGGAGCGTTGTGAGCACAGGTATGTGCCCCACACTTGAAAGTCTGGCAAAGAAAGCGTGAGGCTGGAGGGTGCTCCGTTCGTTCCCTCCTTCCACAGAAAGTCTGGAGAGTTGACGTTGGGACAAGTCCTTCCTTTGCTCTGGTCGGTGCGTGTTGAGTGGCCTGGACACTTGGTGAGCAAGACTGACAGGTTGTTTGACGTACTGGCCCTCACAGCCTGGTTGGAAAGGACAGACAGGCAGCCACCAATTACCTAGGAGATACGTAAAAGCAATTTTGTGTTGAGTGTTGAGAAAGACGGCATTTCCTGTTAGACTTTGTGACTTAGGCAGTGATGTTGAAGCTGAGAGCAGATGCCTAAAAGAAAAGGAGGACTTGTGCGGGAGAGTGTTGGGACAGGGCAAGGGAGGAGTAGGGCCTGTCAGAGGAGCTGAAAGAATGCCCTGGAGACTGGGGCCGCGTAGGGACTGTAGGGTGGGGAAAACAAAACTTTTCGATTGAGGCTGGCGCTTTCTATAGGTTTTTGGAGACTGAGCGTGCTGATTCAGAACGTGGCCTCCGGAGCCAGACTCTGTCAAATGGGGTCCTGGCTCTGCCACCTACGGACTGTGTGAACTTGGGCAAGTTAGTGTACCATTCTGTGTGTCAGTTTCCTGATCTGTAAAACGGGGTTGATTATCATACACGCTCCGTAGGTGAGTGTAAAGGTCAGAGGATATTTCATATCCGTAAAGTACTTAGAGCAGTGTCTGGCCTTTAGTAGGCGTTAGTAGTGGTTGATTAAAGAAATGGATAAATGCATACCTAAGTATTCAAGGCTTGGAGGCTGTCCCTGGTGAAACGTGTGAACTTGAATGGATTACACCCAACTTTGCTTAGTTTCCTTTCCGGCTTGCAGTTGCTACTGACCGCATCTGCAGCACTGTGGAATTAGAAATAATCTCCCTCGACTTGGCTGCTCTTGGTAAAACAATCTAATGCTGTCCAAATTATCCCAGGGAAATAAAAGCCTTTTCAGTAGCATAGTAGGGTTAGGCTTATTTAATATGTATTGTTTATATTGGTTTGTTTAGTGTTTGTTGGTAACCTTTTTGTTTTTCTTTTTTTTTTTTTTTTTTTTTTTTTTTGGCAAAGCTGCTCGGTTCAAAAAAGCAGATTAGCTATGAAATGGTTCAGACCCAGAGAAAAGTAGAGAGTCGTGTAAGCAGAGCACGCCTTTCCCTGATTCTCTGTCGAGAGCTTTTGTGACTCCAGCTGCTCTCTGCCTCAGACACGGTGCCCTCTGCGTGTGCAGTCATCTAAAGAGTGCAGGGTCTGGGACCGTGGAGAATCCAAGGCAGTAGTATAGTCATGCTTTGCTTAACGGTGGGGATAAGTTCTGAGGAGTGTGTCGTGGTCAGGCAATCTCGAGACTGTGCAAACACCACGGAGTTCCTAAACCTGGATGGCAGAGCCTCCTACACACCTAGGCCATATGGGACTAATCTGATGGGACCCCCGTTGTTGACTGAAACGTCCCGATGTAGGGCATGACTGTACTTCCCAACTCCAAGGGCACGGAAGTGTAGCCTGAGGGGCTTTTGAAAAGAACAGAGACGCTCAATGCCTACTCTGGACCCACTGACTCAGAATCTGCTGGGATAGTTCCCGGCTTTAAAGACCAGACGTAGTCCTCCTCTGCAGACATCTCATCAACGGTTTTTCACGCTGGGATTTCCCTCATCTGAGAAAACAGGCCAAGAGATTGTGAGGATCCATAATTAGTGTTTTAACACATTTGGCAGGACTCAGTGTTTTTCACGTTCTGTGATACTGGGATCTGCATCTCCACTGTAATGTGTTAAACCTTGAAATCTTGTCCAAAGGTCATGTCATTACCTAGAGAATCTTTCTGTGAATTCCAGGCAGACTGCCATCCTTCTGCTTCCGCCTCCTCACCTTTACAATGGGGAGAATAACGGTGACCTACCTTTTGGATGTGAGGCTTAAATGAGACAGTTGGTGCAAAGCAGTCGGCACAGGATCTGTCACAAAGTGAAGCCTTCAATAAATTATGAGGACGGTAGATTTGATTTCCCTCCAGTCGGAATATAGTTGAGTTGAAGTTAGTGGCTGTGTCACAGCTGTGTCTCAGGCTGGTGTCTGCCGCCCGGAGCTAAGCCATAAAAATCCCTAGAATAACTTTTCAAAAGCCTGTTAGCCTCTTGAGCCTCCTACACTTCTTTATTTTAATTTATTTTATTTTATTTTATTTTATTGCAGTAACAGTGGATTCTAAGATGATATGGCTTTCAGATGTACGTTGTAATATATTTCGAATTCTGTGTAGATTACGTCGTGTTCACCACCCGAAAACTAATTATAGTCCGTCACCTCACATGTGAGCCCCATCACCCCTTTGGCTCTCTCCCCGCCCCCCTCCCCCTATGGTAACCACCAATCCAATCTCCTTTGCTCCGTGTGTGTTTGTCGTTGTTTTTATCTTCTACATATGAGTGAGATCACACGGTGTTTGGTGTTTGACTTTCTCCCTCTGATTTATTTCACTTCCCGTAATACCCTCAAGGTCCATCCACGTTGTCACAAATGGTCGGATCTCATCATTTCTTAGGGCCGAGTGGCATTCCATTGTGTATACATACCACATCTTCTTTATCCATTCTTCCCTTGATGGGCACCTAGGTTGCTTCCACGTTCTGGCTGTTGTGAATAATGCTGCAGTGAACCTAGGGGTGCATGTGTCTTTCTGCATTGGTGTTTTCAAGTTCTTTGGATGAATAGCCAGCAGTGGGCTAGCTGGATCCTACATATGGTAGGTAGATGTATTCTTAGTTTTCTGAGGATACTCTATACTATACTGCTTTCCATAGTGGCTGCACCAGTCTGCCCTCCCACCAGCAGTGCAGGAGAGTTCCCTTCTCTCCACATCCTCTCTGACACTTGTCTCTTGTCTTGTTAATTAGAGCCATTCTGACCAGAGTAAGGTGACATCTCCTTGTAGTTGTGATTTGCATTTCTCTGATCGCTAATGATGTTGAGTCCCTTTCCATATGCCTGTTGGCCATCCCTATACCTTCTTTGGAGAAATCACTGCTCAGATCTTTTGCCCGCCTTTTTAATTGGGTTGCTGATTTTTTTTGCTGTTGAGATGTATGAGTTCTTTCTGTGTTTTGGATATTCACCCCTTATCCGATACACGGTTTGCAAGAATCTTCTCCCAGTTGTTAGGTTGTGTTTTGGTTTTGTGGATGGTTTCCTTTGCGGTGCAGAGGATTTTTTTTTGACTTTGATGTAGTCCCATTTGTTCATTTTGTATTTTGTTTCCATTGCCCAGTCAGACGTGGTACTTGAAAATAGGCTGCTAAGACTGATGTCAAAGAGCATACTGCCTATGTTTTCTTGTAGAGGTTGCATGGTTTCGGGTGTGACATTCAAGTAAAAGCCGAGGGAGGAGGCTGCAGTTCCCCCGAGAGCGAGCGTAGCGGGGACCCTGCGTCCCTGTCAGCGCACCTTCCCGCTCCGCAAAGGTCCGAAGCGTGTGGGCGGGGCCGCAGGAGTTCTGCCAGGAGGGTGTCCCTGTCGCTGTCCGCAGTCCACCGCCAGAGGGGGGGCGGGGCAACGGCCTGGCAGCGTCTGGGCGGCGGCGCATGCGCGCGCGCGCGGAGAGGAGCGCGCTGCTGCTGGGCCGCCGTCCTGGGAGGCGTGGGAGGCGTCGGCGAGCCGCGCCTGCCTGCCCAGAGCCGAGCCCGGCGGAGTCCGGCCGCGCTGTGCTGCTCTCTCCCGGGCCGGGCTCGTCCGTTCCCCCGGCGTCCGTGGACGCCCCTCCACGGCCACGGCCGCTAGCCTGAGGAGGCCGTCCTTCAGCTCCCGCTCTTCCTGCTCGCCGGACACGGACGACCAGGGCGCCCGCGAAGAGGATGCCATCTGAGAGAGGTACCTGGGGGGCGTGGGCGTGGGGGCTGGTGGGAGGCGAGCGTGTCCCTGAGGAATAGGCTTGTGCGCCCAGAGGTGCCCGTCAGGTCGCGGGACAGCTGTGCGGCGCGGGGAGCGAGGGGGTCTCTTCGTGCGCTTCAGGCGTTCGTGGAACGGGCGGTGTGTGCCGGGCACGGGGCCAGCCTGGGCGTGCGGTGCCCGGGAGTCGGGCGCTGAAGCGCCACCCGTGGTCTCGGCTTCTTGGCAGGACAGACGCGAAGTCCATAAGGACACTGGTCTCGAGGCGTTCTGAGGAGTGCAGGTCTCCCTCTTTTCGAGGCTACGTTCCGTTGGGGTTTTCACGAAGCCTGTTGTGGCCCTGAAGCTCAGGCCGGTTCAGGGGAAGTGGCCTGTCGAGGGCCACATGATAGTTGTGTGCAGAGCCAGTGCTTTCCAAAGCCCGTGACTGTGCAGAAGTCTGCCTGTTAGGGGTGCAGTGGGGGCTGTCCGGGGAGCGTTGTGAGCACAGGTATGTGCCCCACACTTGAAAGTCTGGCAAAGAAAGCGTGAGGCTGGAGGGTGCTCCGTTCGTTCCCTCCTTCCACAGAAAGTCTGGAGAGTTGACGTTGGGACAAGTCCTTCCTTTGCTCTGGTCGGTGCGTGTTGAGTGGCCTGGACACTTGGTGAGCAAGACTGACAGGTTGTTTGACGTACTGGCCCTCACAGCCTGGTTGGAAAGGACAGACAGGCAGCCACCAATTACCTAGGAGATACGTAAAAGCAATTTTGTGTTGAGTGTTGAGAAAGACGGCATTTCCTGTTAGACTTTGTGACTTAGGCAGTGATGTTGAAGCTGAGAGCAGATGCCTAAAAGAAAAGGAGGACTTGTGCGGGAGAGTGTTGGGACAGGGCAAGGGAGGAGTAGGGCCTGTCAGAGGAGCTGAAAGAATGCCCTGGAGACTGGGGCCGCGTAGGGACTGTAGGGTGGGGAAAACAAAACTTTTCGATTGAGGCTGGCGCTTTCTATAGGTTTTTGGAGACTGAGCGTGCTGATTCAGAACGTGGCCTCCGGAGCCAGACTCTGTCAAATGGGGTCCTGGCTCTGCCACCTACGGACTGTGTGAACTTGGGCAAGTTAGTGTACCATTCTGTGTGTCAGTTTCCTGATCTGTAAAACGGGGTTGATTATCATACACGCTCCGTAGGTGAGTGTAAAGGTCAGAGGATATTTCATATCCGTAAAGTACTTAGAGCAGTGTCTGGCCTTTAGTAGGCGTTAGTAGTGGTTGATTAAAGAAATGGATAAATGCATACCTAAGTATTCAAGGCTTGGAGGCTGTCCCTGGTGAAACGTGTGAACTTGAATGGATTACACCCAACTTTGCTTAGTTTCCTTTCCGGCTTGCAGTTGCTACTGACCGCATCTGCAGCACTGTGGAATTAGAAATAATCTCCCTCGACTTGGCTGCTCTTGGTAAAACAATCTAATGCTGTCCAAATTATCCCAGGGAAATAAAAGCCTTTTCAGTAGCATAGTAGGGTTAGGCTTATTTAATATGTATTGTTTATATTGGTTTGTTTAGTGTTTGTTGGTAACCTTTTTGTTTTTCTTTTTTTTTTTTTTTTTTTTTTTTTGGCAAAGCTGCTCGGTTCAAAAAAGCAGATTAGCTATGAAATGGTTCAGACCCAGAGAAAAGTAGAGAGTCGTGTAAGCAGAGCACGCCTTTCCCTGATTCTCTGTCGAGAGCTTTTGTGACTCCAGCTGCTCTCTGCCTCAGACACGGTGCCCTCTGCGTGTGCAGTCATCTAAAGAGTGCAGGGTCTGGGACCGTGGAGAATCCAAGGCAGTAGTATAGTCATGCTTTGCTTAACGGTGGGGATAAGTTCTGAGGAGTGTGTCATGGTCAGGCAATCTCGAGACTGTGCAAACACCACGGAGTTCCTAAACCTGGATGGCAGAGCCTCCTACACACCTAGGCCATATGGGACTAATCTGATGGGACCCCCGTTGTTGACTGAAACGTCCCGATGTAGGGCATGACTGTACTTCCCAACTCCAAGGGCACGGAAGTGTAGCCTGAGGGGCTTTTGAAAAGAACAGAGACGCTCAATGCCTACTCTGGACCCACTGACTCAGAATCTGCTGGGATAGTTCCCGGCTTTAAAGACCAGACGTAGTCCTCCTCTGCAGACATCTCATCAACGGTTTTTCACGCTGGGATTTCCCTCATCTGAGAAAACAGGCCAAGAGATTGTGAGGATCCATAATTAGTGTTTTAACACATTTGGCAGGACTCAGTGTTTTTCACGTTCTGTGATACTGGGATCTGCATCTCCACTGTAATGTGTTAAACCTTGAAATCTTGTCCAAAGGTCATGTCATTACCTAGAGAATCTTTCTGTGAATTCCAGGCAGACTGCCATCCTTCTGCTTCCGCCTCCTCACCTTTACAATGGGGAGAATAACGGTGACCTACCTTTTGGATGTGAGGCTTAAATGAGACAGTTGGTGCAAAGCAGTCGGCACAGGATCTGTCACAAAGTGAAGCCTTCAATAAATTATGAGGACGGTAGATTTGATTTCCCTCCAGTCGGAATATAGTTGAGTTGAAGTTAGTGGCTGTGTCACAGCTGTGTCTCAGGCTGGTGTCTGCCGCCCGGAGCTAAGCCATAAAAATCCCTAGAATAACTTTTCAAAAGCCTGTTAGCCTCTTGAGCCTCCTACACTTCTTTATTTTAATTTATTTTATTTTATTTTATTTTATTGCAGTAACAGTGGATTCTAAGATGATATGGCTTTCAGATGTACGTTGTAATATATTTCGAATTCTGTGTAGATTACATCGTGTTCACCACCCGAAAACTAATTATAGTCCGTCACCTCACATGTGAGCCCCATCACCCCTTTGGCTCTCTCCCCGCCCCCCTCCCCCTATGGTAACCACCAATCCAATCTCCTTTGCTCCGTGTGTGTTTGTCGTTGTTTTTATCTTCTACATATGAGTGAGATCACACGGTGTTTGGTGTTTGACTTTCTCCCTCTGATTTATTTCACTTCACGTAATACCCTCAAGGTCCATCCACGTTGTCACAAATGGTCGGATCTCATCATTTCTTAGGGCCGAGTGGCATTCCATTGTGTATACATACCACATCTTCTTTATCCATTCTTCCCTTGATGGGCACCTAGGTTGCTTCCACGTTCTGGCTGTTGTGAATAATGCTGCAGTGAACCTAGGGGTGCATGTGTCTTTCTGCATTGGTGTTTTCAAGTTCTTTGGATGAATAGCCAGCAGTGGGCTAGCTGGATCCTACATATGGTAGGTAGATGTATTCTTAGTTTTCTGAGGATACTCTATACTATACTGCTTTCCATAGTGGCTGCACCAGTCTGCCCTCCCACCAGCAGTGCAGGAGAGTTCCCTTCTCTCCACATCCTCTCTGACACTTGTCTCTTGTCTTGTTAATTAGAGCCATTCTGACCAGAGTAAGGTGACATCTCCTTGTAGTTGTGATTTGCATTTCTCTGATCGCTAATGATGTTGAGTCCCTTTCCATATGCCTGTTGGCCATCCCTATACCTTCTTTGGAGAAATCACTGCTCAGATCTTTTGCCCGCCTTTTTAATTGGGTTGCTGATTTTTTTTGCTGTTGAGATGTATGAGTTCTTTCTGTGTTTTGGATATTCACCCCTTATCCGATACACGGTTTGCAAGAATCTTCTCCCAGTTGTTAGGTTGTGTTTTGGTTTTGTGGATGGTTTCCTTTGCGGTGCAGAGGATTTTTTTTTGACTTTGATGTAGTCCCATTTGTTCATTTTGTATTTTGTTTCCATTGCCCAGTCAGACGTGGTACTTGAAAATAGGCTGCTAAGACTGATGTCAAAGAGCATACTGCCTATGTTTTCTTGTAGAGGTTGCATGGTTTCGGGTGTGACATTCAAGTAAAAGCCGAGGGAGGAGGCTGCAGTTCCCCCGAGAGCGAGCGTAGCGGGGACCCTGCGTCCCTGTCAGCGCACCTTCCCGCTCCGCAAAGGTCCGAAGCGTGTGGGCGGGGCCGCAGGAGTTCTGCCAGGAGGGTGTCCCTGTCGCTGTCCGCAGTCCACCGCCAGAGGGGGGGCGGGGCAACGGCCTGGCAGCGTCTGGGCGGCGGCGCATGCGCGCGCGCGCGGAGAGGAGCGCGCTGCTGCTGGGCCGCCGTCCTGGGAGGCGTGGGAGGCGTCGGCGAGCCGCGCCTGCCTGCCCAGAGCCGAGCCCGGCGGAGTCCGGCCGCGCTGTGCTGCTCTCTCCCGGGCCGGGCTCGTCCGTTCCCCCGGCGTCCGTGGACGCCCCTCCACGGCCACGGCCGCTAGCCTGAGGAGGCCGTCCTTCAGCTCCCGCTCTTCCTGCTCGCCGGACACGGACGACCAGGGCGCCCGCGAAGAGGATGCCATCTGAGAGAGGTACCTGGGGGGCGTGGGCGTGGGGGCTGGTGGGAGGCGAGCGTGTCCCTGAGGAATAGGCTTGTGCGCCCAGAGGTGCCCGTCAGGTCGCGGGACAGCTGTGCGGCGCGGGGAGCGAGGGGGTCTCTTCGTGCGCTTCAGGCGTTCGTGGAACGGGCGGTGTGTGCCGGGCACGGGGCCAGCCTGGGCGTGCGGTGCCCGGGAGTCGGGCGCTGAAGCGCCACCCGTGGTCTCGGCTTCTTGGCAGGACAGACGCGAAGTCCATAAGGACACTGGTCTCGAGGCGTTCTGAGGAGTGCAGGTCTCCCTCTTTTCGAGGCTACGTTCCGTTGGGGTTTTCACGAAGCCTGTTGTGGCCCTGAAGCTCAGGCCGGTTCAGGGGAAGTGGCCTGTCGAGGGCCACATGATAGTTGTGTGCAGAGCCAGTGCTTTCCAAAGCCCGTGACTGTGCAGAAGTCTGCCTGTTAGGGGTGCAGTGGGGGCTGTCCGGGGAGCGTTGTGAGCACAGGTATGTGCCCCACACTTGAAAGTCTGGCAAAGAAAGCGTGAGGCTGGAGGGTGCTCCGTTCGTTCCCTCCTTCCACAGAAAGTCTGGAGAGTTGACGTTGGGACAAGTCCTTCCTTTGCTCTGGTCGGTGCGTGTTGAGTGGCCTGGACACTTGGTGAGCAAGACTGACAGGTTGTTTGACGTACTGGCCCTCACAGCCTGGTTGGAAAGGACAGACAGGCAGCCACCAATTACCTAGGAGATACGTAAAAGCAATTTTGTGTTGAGTGTTGAGAAAGACGGCATTTCCTGTTAGACTTTGTGACTTAGGCAGTGATGTTGAAGCTGAGAGCAGATGCCTAAAAGAAAAGGAGGACTTGTGCGGGAGAGTGTTGGGACAGGGCAAGGGAGGAGTAGGGCCTGTCAGAGGAGCTGAAAGAATGCCCTGGAGACTGGGGCCGCGTAGGGACTGTAGGGTGGGGAAAACAAAACTTTTCGATTGAGGCTGGCGCTTTCTATAGGGTTTTGGAGACTGAGCGTGCTGATTCAGAACGTGGCCTCCAGAGCCAGACTCTGTCAAATGGGGTCCTGGCTCTGCCACCTACGGACTGTGTGAACTTGGGCAAGTTAGTGTACCATTCTGTGTGTCAGTTTCCTGATCTGTAAAACGGGGTTGATTATCATACACGCTCCGTAGGTGAGTGTAAAGGTCAGAGGATATTTCATATCCGTAAAGTACTTAGAGCAGTGTCTGGCCCTTAGTAGGCGTTAGTAGTGGTTGATTAAAGAAATGGATAAATGCATACCTAAGTATTCAAGGCTTGGAGGCTGTCCCTGGTGAAATGTGTGAACTTGAATGGATTACACCCAACTTTGCTTAGTTTCCTTTCCGGCTTGCAGTTGCTACTGACCGCATCTGCAGCACTGTGGAATTAGAAATAATCTCCCTCGACTTGGCTGCTCTTGGTTAAACAATCTAATGCTGTCCAAATTATCCCAGGGAAATAAAAGCCTTTTCAGTAGCATAGCAGGGTTAGGCTTATTTAATATGTATTGTTTATATTGGTTTGTTTAGTGTTTGTTGGTAACCTTTTTTTTGTCTTTTTTTCTTTTTTTTTTTTTTTTTTTTTTTTTGGCAAAGCTGCTCGGTTCAAAAAAGCAGATTAGCTATGAAATGGTTCAGACCCAGAGAAAAGTAGAGAGTCGTGTAAGCAGAGCACGCCTTTCCTTGACTCTCTGTCGAGAGCTTTTGTGATTCCAGCTGCTCTCTGCCTCAGACACGGTGCCCTCTGCGTGTGCAGTCATCTAAAGAGTGCAGGGTCTGGGACCGTGGAGAATCCAAGGCAGTAGTATAGTCATGCTTTGCTTAACGGTGGGGATAAGTTCTGAGGAGTGTGTCATGGTCAGGCAATCTCGAGACTGTGCAAACACCACGGAGTTCCTAAACCTGGATGGCAGAGCCTCCTACACACCTAGGCCATATGGGACTAATCTGATGGGACCCCCGTTGTTGACTGAAACGTCCCGATGTAGGGCATGACTGTACTTCCCAACTCCAAGGGCGCGGAAGTGTAGCCTGTGGGGCTTTTGAAAAGAACAGAGACGCTCAAGGCCTACTCTGGACCCACTGACTCAGAATCTACTGGGATAGTTTCCGGCTCTAAAGACCAGACGTAGTCCTCCTCTGCAGACATCTCATCAACGGTTTTTCACGCTGGGATTTCCCTCATCTGAGAAAACAGGCCAAGAGATTGTGAGGATCCATAATTAGTGTTTTAATACATTTGGCAGGACTCGGTGTTTTTCACGTTCTGTGATACTGGGATCTGCATCTCCACTGTGATGTGTTAAACCTTGAAATCTTGTCCAGAGGTCATGTCATTACCTAGAGAATCCTTCTGTGAATTCCAGGCAGATTGCCATCTTTCTGCTCCCGCCTCCTCATCTTTACAATGGGGAGAATAACGGTAACCTACCTTTTGGATGTGAGGATTAAGTGAGACAGTTGGTGCAAAGCAGTCGGCACAGGATCTGGCACAAAGTGAAGCCTTCAATAAATTATGATGACAGTAGTTTTGATTTCCCTCCATTCAGAATATAGTTGATTTGAAGTTAGTGGCTGTGTCACAGCTGTGTCTCAGGCTGGTGTCTGCCGCCCGGAGCTAAGCCATAAAAATCCCTAGAATAACTTTTCAAAAGCCTGTTAGCCTCTTCAGCCTCCTACACTTCTTTATTTTATTTTATTTTATTTTATTTTATTTCATTTCATTTTATTTTATTTTATTTTATTGCAGTAACAGTGGATTCTAAGATGATATAGCTTTCAGATGTACGTTGTAATATATTTCGAATTCTGTGTAGATTACGTCGTGTTCACCACCCGAAAACTAATTATAGTCCGTCACCTCACATGTGAGCCTCATCACCCCTTTGGCTCTCTCCCCTCCCCCCTCCCCCTATGGTAACCACCAGTCCAATCTCCTTTGCTCTGTGTGTGTTTGTCGTTGTTTTTATCTTCTACTTATGAGTGAGATCACACGGTGTTTGGTGTTTGACTTTCTCCCTCTGATTTATTTCACTTCACGTAATACCCTCAAGGTCCATCCACGTTGTCACAAATGGTCGGATCTCATCATTTCTTAGGGCCGAGTGGCATTCCATTGTGTATACATACCACATCTTCTTTATCCATTCTTCCCTTGATGGGCACCTAGGTTGCTTCCACGTTCTGGCTGTTGTGAATAATGCTGCAGTGAACCTAGGGGTGCATGTGTCTTTCTGCATTGGTGTTTTCAAGTTCTTTGGATGAATAGCCAGCAGTGGGCTAGCTGAATCATACATATGGTAGGTAGATGTATTCTTAGTTTTCTGAGAATACTCCATCCTGCTTTCCATAGTGGCTGCACCAGTCTGCCCTCCCACCAGCAGTGCAGGAGAGTTCCCTTCTCTCCACATCCTCTCTGACACTTGTCTCTTGTTAATTAGAGCCATTCTGACCAGAGTAAGGTGAAATCTCCTTGTAGTTGTGATTTGCGTTTCTCTGATCGCTAATGATGTTGAGTCCCTTTCCATATGCCTGTTGGCCATCCCTATACCTTCTTTGGAGAAATCACTGCTCAGATCTTGTGCCCGCCTTTCTAATTGGGTTGCTGATTTTCTTTTGCTGTTGAGATGTATGAGTTCTTTCTGTGTTTTGGATATTAACCCCTTATCCTATACACGGTTTGCAAGAATCTTCTCCCAGTTGTTAGGTTGTGTTTTGCTTTTGTGGATGGTTTGCTTTGCGGTGCAGAAGATTTTTTTGACTTTGATGTAGTCCCATTTGTTCATTTTGTCTTTTGTTTCCTTGCCCAGTCAGACGTGGTACTTGAAAATAGGCTGCTAAGACTGATGTCAAAGATGATACTGCCTATGTTTTCTTCTAGTCTTTGCATGGTTTCGGGTGTGACGTTCAAGTTTTTGCGGTGGGTTCGTTGGTTGGTGGTTTTGCTTTCGTGTGCGCCTGATCTAAGTATGTTCAAGTCTAAGTCTGTGCATTCCCTGGTAGCCAATAAGAAATGAAATACAGAAGTATACTTCTTTTATTTATTAAAAAAATATTATACCATATATCCAGTACCAAATGTGTTGTGAACATCCTCAGTACGCACAATTGTGAAACACATACAAGTGAGCAGAGCCCAACTGGAGAAATTACTGGGGTATTTCTGTACTCCTTCCCCCTTCCCGTTCTTCGGTCGGCCAGTGTCCTACCCTCCCAACTTCCTCAAGGTGACAGATCCTGATTGCTGTTTTTTCTCCCTCATTCCTTTCCTTTTATGTGTAGTATTTTCCCTCCGTGGATGTATGTTTCTCTAAATGACATTATTATTGCTTGCTTTGATCTTTGCCAGAATGTTCTATTTATTTCTTTCACCGAATATTCTGTTCGTGAAATTAAGCCCGTGATGCTTGTAACTCGTAGCAGTAGTCCATTTTCACTGCTCCATAGTTTTCCGCACATTCCCTGCTTCACAACAAAGGCGAACAGGTGTGCAAAGCCCACAGCACAGTTCCCGCCGTGAGTCAGACCCAGTCAACATTTGTTGACTGTAACTGAGCCCAGACTGACTGTTAACAGCGACACTTGGTTCCCCAGGCTGCATTCTCTATTCTTCGCGCCAGAGCCGAGGATCCTGCCATGTCTACCGCCCCCAGTGAGCTGCAGTTCTTAAAGTTGTGGGTCAGCCGTAAGAATCTCTGCGGCCTCTCGAGGACCCGGAGTTCTCCAGCTTCAGGGGTGCTTCTGGGTTCACATTGCACTAGTGAATTATGACACTCACCAGGACTGTCCCTTTGGACTTAAGCAACAGTATTCTCTCCCCAAAGCCAAGTATGGCGTTGGCGGTAATCATGGATGAGGACAGCTGGGCCCTGGAAGACAAGAAGCTCAGAGCAAGCAGAAACTAAAAGCGTAATTCTGGACACACAGGAGGCCCAGAGAAACTCTCAGAAACAGCTGGGAGACAGTTGGAGGGCCTCAGGCCATAATAATTTGCGTATGAAAGAAGAGCATAATCTCACTTTGTAGTCACAGGCTGGTGAGGTTGGGCACTTATGAGTTACTTATATTTCATTGTTTTTTTAGGACAAAAAAGAGAAGTGTGAATCTTCTGCCAGGGATTCATGCATTTGTGTGTGAAAACAGGCAGCAGCATACGACACCTCTCTCTTGCTGAACAATACAGGGTATATTGGAATGATCGTCGTCATGATAGGGAGCTTGTACCTGTTCTTAAGAAAGAAACAGTAATAAAATTCTCCCAAGGTTTTATCTACAGTATTATAAAGAAAAAGAAAAGAAAAAAGCCATCTTTCACTTTCCAAGACGTGCCAGCCTCCTTCGTGTCTCGAGGCCTGGGCACCTGGTATTTCCATGTCCTGGACCTGTCCTTCCTCCGTTTCTACATCTGTCTCCTTTCCTTTGTCCTTGAGGTCTCAGCTGAAATGTCACCATGTCACAGAAGGCTACCCAGATCCCCTGGAGAAGGCGGATTTTTGTTTGTTTGTTTCGTTTAATGATGCTCTCTATTTTCTTTCTGGAAATGCTTCTTCCCTTTGCAATTAGTGAGTAAGGCAGATAACGGTTTGCTTGTGCCCTTTCTCCCCTGCTAAATGAGAAGTTCTGCCAAGGAATCTTCTGTCTTGTTGCTAATGACTATCCCTAGGGCCTCGTATTCTATGTCACACCTAGTAAGTGATCAGTGATGATTTTTTGGCTCAATGCATGAAGTTGGCCTTTCTGACTCCATTGCAGGTATGTTTGCCACTGTTAGTTGTTTGGCTTGTGAAGCCTGCGTGCAGAGATCAGAAAGACACAGGACTGGTTGGGCCGGGTGGGGACGTTGGCAAATGAGAGCTCGTGCCTTGACACAAAGGGAGCAGATGCAGCAGCGCACTGGCTGTTTGTGGCCTTACAAGTGACGTGGACCCGATGTGGGCAGGCCTTGCAATTTTGCTAAGAAAATTTTGAAACTTTGATTTTCTATGGATCAGCACAGTCCCACTTGGGAGCTAGACCTGGCCTGTGGGCAATGGCTGGCCTTTTCTGGAGAGAAGATCATCGTATGTGCCTCTTTGCGCTGCTCCGACTACATGAGGAGGAGAGAATTCCATCCTCAGTACCATTTAAAAATGCTTACTGAAAACTAGAGGCGACAATAGGCCAGCCAGGGTGATGAAGGGCCTGGAAACCATGCCATGAAAGGAGCTATTGCCCAAAATGCAAATATTTAACATGACGTTTCAGCTTTGCTGCCCAGGCTCTCCCACTTGGTGCCTAATGTACCAGATAAGAATCTGGATCCCAAAGTGCTGCAAGAGTTATGACCACTAACACATGGCTGGTAGGTGGGTAATGAGGCCGGATTGTTAACAAATGCGTTGGTTCCTGTGCAGCCACATAGATGTGGTTCTTCTTCCAAGTAGACCCCTGAGGAGGTCATAGCTTTATGCCAATTACATGGTAATTTCCCAGCTATTCTGGGAACTAATCTTTGGAAATTTCCATCAGAGACTGAACATAGTTTTTACATGTCCTCAATTGTGACAAATTTCCAGATTTGATTTTTTGAAACAGCCAAGATTTATCTGGAGCTAAGTCAGGTGAATTAGTCTGATGATTAAGCTTCACGGTACTATTTTGGGGCCACTGTGATGTGCAGTTAGGCTTTAACAAGAGCTTGGTCCAGACAAGGCATGCTACGATCAGGCTCAGGGCAATGGAGAGGAGAAAGGACACCAGACCAATGGAACTCCACTTGGCAGGGGTAGGATATAGGCTTAGGGTGTGCCTACTTGGTTCCAGATGCCCGAGGTGACAAGTCCAAAAGGCAAAGCAGAATTAGACATGGTTCAGAGGCCTAGTATGAACAGGAATTATAGAATGAACCAGAATGTTGGAGTCAGGTCCAGCAATGCCATGGACTGGGAAAGCTCTCCTTTTTAGGCAAGTCTGTAAGCCTTGGTCAGGGGCATGGAGAGCAGAGGCAAGCTCCTTGGGAAGAAGATTTGTAATAGCCAAATACAAATCAGATGAACAGGGCTTTAGGAGAAAACTCCAGTTTGGTTGGGAGACTGGAGTATAAAGTAGGTTGACCAGATACACTAAGGTGCTTATCAAGGCAGAAGCTTTGCACTTTAATGAATATTAAACTCCTTACCAAGTCTTTCACGGCCCAAGTGATCTGCTTTCTGGTCTTCTTTCCATCTTCATCTCTTGCCGCTCTCCCCTCCGCTCCTTGACCTTCAACCAGAAAAGCCAACCAATGACTTTCTTTCTGTTCTTTGAACACGTCTGTTTCATTCTGCTCTGGAGCCTTTGCTTTTGCTGTCCTTCTGCCTGGGACACACTTTAGGTTTTCCCTTGGCTGGCTCTTTCTCACATGGGTCTTATCTCAGCTATTAACTTCTTGGAGAGGCCTTCCCTGATCATCCTGACCCAAGTGGTTTCCTCCACCTCCAGTTACTTTCAACCCAATACCGTTTTGTGTCCTTCACAGCATATCCAGTCTTGGTTTATCGGTGCATTTCTTTATTATCCATCTCCCATCACATGGAATTCTATGAGGGCAGGATCTTTGTTCTCTCATTAATCCTCAGAGCTAGAACTATCTATGACGTATGATAGGTGTGCAGTCAATGTTTACTGAATGAATCAACTGATGAATGACAGCTTGGTCCATAGGATGGAATTAGCCCATTTTGTGTGGGGGTGGAAATAATTCAGGGGACAAATAGAATCCCCCTGTGTCACCTAGTCCCAGAATTATTTGGCAGCAAGACTTAGGTAATGGGGGCTATTCTAATTGGTAGGCTTCAGAATTCACTAGTAGTGTAGATCCTGGGGCCGCAAGCCTGGGGTCTGGGGGAAGAGAAACAGGAGCTGATAGAGTATCCATCCCAAAATGGACAATATAAAAAGTGGATCCTGAAAAATCTGGCCAATAGCAGAATTCCTGGAAGAAGTGAGTCACCAACAAGCAATGCGTTCTGAATGTTTGTGGGGCAATCTGTCTCCCAGGATTATAGTCACATGTCTTGTGTCTGCCTCCTCTTGACAGCCTCAGGGGGGAGGGTCATCTGCTGTTCCATATCTTTTCTCAATGAGTGAAAGAGCTTTCCATCACTCCAGGCTGGCTTGTTCTTTGAAACAGTCTGTCTCTCCATAGAATTCTTTCTGTGGAGCCTTTATTTTATATTAAAATTCACTGTAATGTGTGATCTCTGCCTTGTTTCATTTTAAAATAAATTCTGTTGTACCTAGAGAGTGTTTTCCTTCTTTATCTTAAAAATTAAGTAAACAAACCAAGCAGTTCAGAAAAAAAAAAATATCATTAATACAAAATGATCAC
>NW_027221919.1:0-33823 GCF_041296265.1 Equus caballus
AGTCGGCACAGGATCTGGCACAAAGTGAAGCCTTCAATCAATTATGATTACAGTAGTTTGTTTTGATTTCCCTCCAGTCGGAATATAGTTTAGTTGAAGTTAGTGGCTGTGTCACAGCTGTGTCTCAGGCTGGTGTCTGCCGCCCTGAGCTAAGCCATAAAAATCCCTGGAATAACTTTTCAAAAGCCTGTTAGCCTCTTGAGGCTCCTACGCTTTTTTATTTTATTTTATTTTATTTTATTTATTTTATTTTATTGCAGTAACAGTGGATCCCAGATGATATAGCTTTCAGATGTACGTTGTAATATATTTTGAGTTCTGTGTAGATTACATCGTGTTCACCACCCGAAAACTAATGATAGTCCGTCACCTCACATGTGAGCCTCATCACCCCTTTGGCTCTCTCCCCTCCCCCCTCCCCCTATGGTAACCACCAATCCAATCTCCTTTGCTCTGTGTGCGTTTGTCGTTGTTTTTAGCTTCTCCTTATGAGTGAGATCACACGGTGTTTGACTTTCTCCCTCTGATTTATTTCACTTCACATAATACCCTCAAGGTCCATCCACGTTGTCACAAATGGCCGGATCTCATCGTTTCTTAGGGCCGAGTGGCATTCCATTGTGTATACATACCACATCTTCTTGATCCATTCTTCCCTTGATGGGCACCTAGGTTGCTTCCAAGTTTTGGCTGTTGTGAATAATGCTGCAGTGAACCTAGGGGTGCATGTGTCTTTCTGCATTGGTGTTTTCAAGTTCTTTGGATGAATAGCCAGCAGTGGGCTAGCTGGATCATACATATGGTAGATGTATTCTTAGTTTTCTGAGGATACTCCATACTGCTTTCCATAGTGGCTGCACCGGTCTGCCCTCCCACCAGCAGTGCAGGAGAGTTCCCTTCTCTGCACATCCTCTCCGACACTTGTCTCTTGTCTTGTTACTTAGAGCCATTCTGACCAGAGTAAGGTGACATCTCCTTGTAGTTGTGATTTGCATTTCTCTGATCGCTAAGGATGTTGAGTCCCTTTCCATATGCCTGTTGGCCATCCGTATACCTTCTTTGGAGAAATCACTGCTCAGATCTTTTGCCCGCCTTTTCAATTGGGTTGTTGATTTTTTTTTGCTGTTGAGATGTGTGAGTTCTTTCTGCGTTTTGGATATTAACCCCTTATCCGATATACGGTTTGCAAGAATCTTCTCCCAGTTGTTAGGTTGTGTTTTGGTTTTGTGGATGGTCTCCTTTGCGGTGCAGAGGATGTTTTTTGACTTTGATGTAGTCCCGTTTGTTCATTTTGTATTTTGTTTCCATTGCCCAGTCAGACGTGGTACTTGAAAGTAGGCTGCTAAGACTGATGTCAAAGAGCACACTGCCTATGTTTGCTTGCAGACGTTGCATGGTTTCGGGTCTGACGTTCAAGTGAAAGCCGAGGGAGGAGGCTGCAGTTCCCCCGAGAGCGAGCGTAGCGGGGACCCTGCGTCCCTGTCAGCGCACCTTCCCGCTCCGCGAAGGTCCGAAGCGTGTGGGCGGGGCCGCGGGAGTTCTCCCAGGAGGGTGTCCCCGTCGCTGTCCGCAGTCCACCGCCGGAGGGGGGGCGGGGCAACGGCCGGGCAGCGTCTGGGCGGCGGCGCGCGCGCGCGCGCGAGGAGAGGAGAGGAGAGGAGCGCGCGGCTGCTGGGCCGCCGTCCTGGGAGGCGTGGGAGGCGTCGGCGAGCCGCGCCTGCCTGCCCAGAGCCGAGCCCGGCGGAGTCCGGCCGCGCTGTGCTGCTCTCTCGCGGGCCGGGCTCGTCCGTTCCGCCGGCGTCCGTGGACGCCGCTCCGTGTCCCCGCTGGGCACAGCAGCCCGGGCCCTCCACAGCCACGGCCGCTAGCCTGAGGAGGCCCTCCTTCAGCTCCCGCTCTTCCTGCTCGCCGGACACGGACGACCAGGGCGCCTGCGAAGAGGATTCCACCTGAGAGAGGTACCTGGGGGGCGTGGGCCTGGGGGCTGGTGGGAGGCGAGCGTGTCCCTGAGGAATAGGCTTGTGCGCCGAGAGGTGCCCGTCAGGTCGCGGGACAGCTGTGCGGCGCGGGGAGCGAGGGGGTCTCTTCGTGCGCTTGAGGCGTTCGTGGAACGGGCGGTGTGTGCCGGGCACGGGGCCAGCCTGGGCATGCGGTGCCCGGGAGTCGGGCGCTGAAGCGCCCCCCGTGGTCTTGGCTTCTTGGAAGGACAGACGCGAAGTCGATAAGGACACTGGTCTCGAGGCGTTCTGAGGAGTGCGGGTCTCCCTCTTTTCGAGGCTACGTTCCGTTGGGGTTTTCACGAAGCCTGTTGTGGGCCTGAAGCTCAGGCCGGTTCGGGGGAAGTGGCCTGTGGAGGGCCACGTAATATTTGTGTGCAGAGCCAGTGCTTTCCAAAGCCCTTGACTGTGCAGAAGTCTACCTGTTAGGGGTGCAGTGGGGGCTGTCCGGGGAGCGTTGTGAGCACAGGTATGTGCCCCACACTTGAAAGTCTGGAAAGGAAAGCGTGAGGCTGGAGGGTGCTCCGTTCGTTCCCTCCTTGCCCAGAAAGTCTGGAGAGTTGACTTTGGGACAAGTCCTTCCTTTCCTCTGGTCGGTGCGTGTTCGGTGGCCTGGACACTTGGTGAGCAAGACTGACAGGGTGTTTGACGTACTGGACCTCAAAGCCTGGTTGGAAAGGACAGACAGGCAGCAACCAATTACCTAGGAGATACGTAAAGGCAATTTGGTGTTGAGTGTTGAGAAATACGGCATTTTACTGTTAGACTTTGTGACTTAGGCAGTGATGTTGAAGCTGAGAGCAGAGGCCTAAAAGACAAGGAGGACTTGTGCGGGAGAGTGTTGGGACAGGGCAAGGGAGGAGGATGGCCTGTCAGAGGAGCTGAAAGAACGCCCTGGAGACTGGGGCCGCCGCGTAGGGACTGTAGGGTGGGGAAAACAAAACTTTTCCATTGAGGCTGGCGCTTCCTCTAGGTTTTTGGAGACTGAGCGTGGTGATTCAGAACGTGGCCTCTGGAGCCAGACTCTGTCAAATGGGTCCTGGCTCCGCCACCTACGGGCTGTGTGAACTTGGGCAAGTTACTGTACCATTCTGTGTGTCGGTTTCCTGATCTGTAAAACGGGGATGATTATCATACACACTCCATAGGTGAGTGTAAAGGTGAGAGGATATTTCATATCCGTAGAGTACTTAGAGCAGTGTCTGGCCTTTAGTAGGCGTTAGTAGTGGTTGATTAAAGAAATGGATAAATGCATACCTAAGTATTCAAGGCTTGGAGGCTGTCCCTGGTGAAACGTGTGAACTTGAATGGATTACACCCAACTTTGTTTTGTTTCCTTTCCAGCTTGCAGTTGCTACTGACCGCATCTGCAGCACTGTGGAATTAGAAATAATCTCCCTCGACGAGGCTGCTCTTAGTAAAACCATCTAATGCTGTCCAAATTATCCCAGGGAAATAAAAGCCAGTAGTATAGTAGGGTTAGGCTTATTTAATATGTATTCTTTATATTGGTTTGTTTAGTGTTTGTTGGTAACCTTTTTTTTTTTTTTTTTTTTGTGTCCAAGCTGCTCGGTTAAAAAGAGCAGATTAGCTAGGAAATGGTTCAGACCCAGAGAAAAGTAGAGAGTCGTGTAAGCAGAGCACGCCTTTCCTTGACTCTCTGTCGAGAGCTTTTGTGATTCCAGCTGCTCTCTGCCTCAGACGAGGTGCCCTCTGCGTGTGCAGTCATCTAAACAGTGCAGGGTCTGGGACCGTGGAGAATCCAAGGCAGTATAGTCATGCTTTGCTTAACAGTGGGGATAAGTTCTGAGGAGTGCGTCATGGTCAGGCAATCTCGAGACTGTGCCGACACCACGGAGTTCCTAAACCTGGATGGCAGAGCCTTCTACACACCTAGGCCATATGGGACTAATCTGATGGGACCCCCGTTGTTGACTGAAACGTCCCGATGTAGGGCATGACTGTACTTCCCAACTCCAAGGGCACGGAAGTGTAGCCTGTGGGGCTTTTGAAAAGAACAGAGACGCTCAAGGCCTACTCTGGACCCACTGACTCAGAATCTACTGGGATAGTTCCTGGCTTTAAAGACCAGACGTAGTCCACCTCTGCAGACATCTCATCAACGGTTTTTCACGCTGGGCTTTCCCTCATCTGAGAAAACAGGCCAAGAGATTGTGAGGCTCCATAGTTAGTGTTTTAATCCATTTGGCAGGACTCAGTGTTTTTCACGTTCTGTGATACTGGGATCTGCATCTGCACCGTAATGTGTTAAACCTTGAAATCTTGTCCAAAAGTCATGTCGTTACCTGGAGAATCCTTCTGTGAATTCCAGGCAGGTTGCCATCTTTCTGCTTCCGCCTCCTCACCTTGACAATGGGGAGAATAACGGTAACCTACCTTTTGGATGTGAGGATGAAATGAGACAGTTGGTGCAAAGCAGTCGGCACAGGATCTGGCACAAAGTGAAGCCTTCAATCAATTATGATTACAGTAGTTTGTTTTGATTTCCCTCCAGTCGGAATATAGTTTAGTTGAAGTTAGTGGCTGTGTCACAGCTGTGTCTCAGGCTGGTGTCTGCCGCCCTGAGCTAAGCCATAAAAATCCCTGGAATAACTTTTCAAAAGCCTGTTAGCCTCTTGAGGCTCCTACGCTTTTTTATTTTATTTTATTTTATTTTATTTTATTTTATTTTATTTTATTTTATTGCAGTAACAGTGGATCCCAAGATGATATAGCTTTCAGATGTACGTTGTAATATATTTTGAGTTCTGTGTAGATTACATCGTGTTCACCACCCGAAAACTAATGATAGTCCGTCACCTCACATGTGAGCCTCATCACCCCTTTGGCTCTCTCCCCTCCCCCCTCCCCCTATGGTAACCACCAATCCAATCTCCTTTGCTCTGTGTGCGTTTGTCGTTGTTTTTAGCTTCTCCTTATGAGTGAGATCACACGGTGTTTGACTTTCTCCCTCTGATTTATTTCACTTCACATAATACCCTCAAGGTCCATCCACGTTGTCACAAATGGCCGGATCTCATCGTTTCTTAGGGCCGAGTGGCATTCCATTGTGTATACATACCACATCTTCTTGATCCATTCTTCCCTTGATGGGCACCTAGGTTGCTTCCAAGTTTTGGCTGTTGTGAATAATGCTGCAGTGAACCTAGGGGTGCATGTGTCTTTCTGCATTGGTGTTTTCAAGTTCTTTGGATGAATAGCCAGCAGTGGGCTAGCTGGATCATACATATGGTAGATGTATTCTTAGTTTTCTGAGGATACTCCATACTGCTTTCCATAGTGGCTGCACCGGTCTGCCCTCCCACCAGCAGTGCAGGAGAGTTCCCTTCTCTGCACATCCTCTCCGACACTTGTCTCTTGTCTTGTTACTTAGAGCCATTCTGACCAGAGTAAGGTGACATCTCCTTGTAGTTGTGATTTGCATTTCTCTGATCGCTAAGGATGTTGAGTCCCTTTCCATATGCCTGTTGGCCATCCGTATACCTTCTTTGGAGAAATCACTGCTCAGATCTTTTGCCCGCCTTTTCAATTGGGTTGTTGATTTTTTTTTGCTGTTGAGATGTGTGAGTTCTTTCTGCGTTTTGGATATTAACCCCTTATCCGATATACGGTTTGCAAGAATCTTCTCCCAGTTGTTAGGTTGTGTTTTGGTTTTGTGGATGGTCTCCTTTGCGGTGCAGAGGATGTTTTTTGACTTTGATGTAGTCCCGTTTGTTCATTTTGTATTTTGTTTCCATTGCCCAGTCAGACGTGGTACTTGAAAGTAGGCTGCTAAGACTGATGTCAAAGAGCACACTGCCTATGTTTGCTTGCAGACGTTGCATGGTTTCGGGTCTGACGTTCAAGTGAAAGCCGAGGGAGGAGGCTGCAGTTCCCCCGAGAGCGAGCGTAGCGGGGACCCTGCGTCCCTGTCAGCGCACCTTCCCGCTCCGCGAAGGTCCGAAGCGTGTGGGCGGGGCCGCGGGAGTTCTCCCAGGAGGGTGTCCCCGTCGCTGTCCGCAGTCCACCGCCGGAGGGGGGGCGGGGCAACGGCCGGGCAGCGTCTGGGCGGCGGCGCGCGCGCGCGCGAGGAGAGGAGAGGAGAGGAGAGGAGCGCGCGGCTGCTGGGCCGCCGTCCTGGGAGGCGTGGGAGGCGTCGGCGAGCCGCGCCTGCCTGCCCAGAGCCGAGCCCGGCGGAGTCCGGCCGCGCTGTGCTGCTCTCTCGCGGGCCGGGCTCGTCCGTTCCGCCGGCGTCCGTGGACGCCGCTCCGTGTCCCCGCTGGGCACAGCAGCCCGGGCCCTCCACAGCCACGGCCGCTAGCCTGAGGAGGCCCTCCTTCAGCTCCCGCTCTTCCTGCTCGCCGGACACGGACGACCAGGGCGCCTGCGAAGAGGATTCCACCTGAGAGAGGTACCTGGGGGGCGTGGGCCTGGGGGCTGGTGGGAGGCGAGCGTGTCCCTGAGGAATAGGCTTGTGCGCCAAGAGGTGCCCGTCAGGTCGCGGGACAGCTGTGCGGCGCGGGGAGCGAGGGGGTCTCTTCGTGCGCTTGAGGCGTTCGTGGAACGGGCGGTGTGTGCCGGGCACGGGGCCAGCCTGGGCATGCGGTGCCCGGGAGTCGGGCGCTGAAGCGCCCCCCGTGGTCTTGGCTTCTTGGAAGGACAGACGCGAAGTCGATAAGGACACTGGTCTCGAGGCGTTCTGAGGAGTGCGGGTCTCCCTCTTTTCGAGGCTACGTTCCGTTGGGGTTTTCACGAAGCCTGTTGTGGGCCTGAAGCTCAGGCCGGTTCGGGGGAAGTGGCCTGTGGAGGGCCACGTAATATTTGTGTGCAGAGCCAGTGCTTTCCAAAGCCCTTGACTGTGCAGAAGTCTACCTGTTAGGGGTGCAGTGGGGGCTGTCCGGGGAGCGTTGTGAGCACAGGTATGTGCCCCACACTTGAAAGTCTGGAAAGGAAAGCGTGAGGCTGGAGGGTGCTCCGTTCGTTCCCTCCTTGCCCAGAAAGTCTGGAGAGTTGACTTTGGGACAAGTCCTTCCTTTCCTCTGGTCGGTGCGTGTTCGGTGGCCTGGACACTTGGTGAGCAAGACTGACAGGGTGTTTGACGTACTGGACCTCACAGCCTGGTTGGAAAGGACAGACAGGCAGCAACCAATTACCTAGGAGATACGTAAAGGCAATTTGGTGTTGAGTGTTGAGAAATACGGCATTTTACTGTTAGACTTTGTGACTTAGGCAGTGATGTTGAAGCTGAGAGCAGAGGCCTAAAAGACAAGGAGGACTTGTGCGGGAGAGTGTTGGGACAGGGCAAGGGAGGAGGATGGCCTGTCAGAGGAGCTGAAAGAACGCCCTGGAGACTGGGGCCACCGCGTAGGGACTGTAGGGTGGGGAAAACAAAACTTTTCCATTGAGGCTGGCGCTTCCTCTAGGTTTTTGGAGACTGAGCGTGGTGATTCAGAACGTGGCCTCTGGAGCCAGACTCTGTCAAATGGGTCCTGGCTCCGCCACCTACGGGCTGTGTGAACTTGGGCAAGTTACTGTACCATTCTGTGTGTCGGTTTCCTGATCTGTAAAACGGGGATGATTATCATACACACTCCATAGGTGAGTGTAAAGGTGAGAGGATATTTCATATCCGTAGAGTACTTAGAGCAGTGTCTGGCCTTTAGTAGGCGTTAGTAGTGGTTGATTAAAGAAATGGATAAATGCATACCTAAGTATTAAAGGCTTGGAGGCTGTCCCTGGTGAAACGTGTGAACTTGAATGGATTACACCCAACTTTGTTTTGTTTCCTTTCCAGCTTGCAGTTGCTACTGACCGCATCTGCAGCACTGTGGAATTAGAAATAATCTCCCTCGACGAGGCTGCTCTTAGTAAAACCATCTAATGCTGTCCAAATTATCCCAGGGAAATAAAAGCCAGTAGTATAGTAGGGTTAGGCTTATTTAATATGTATTCTTTATATTGGTTTGTTTAGTGTTTGTTGGTAACCTTTTTCTTTTTTTTTTTTTTTTGTGGCCAAGCTGCTCGGTTAAAAAGAGCAGATTAGCTAGGAAATGGTTCAGACCCAGAGAAAAGTAGAGAGTCGTGTAAGCAGAGCACGCCTTTCCTCGACTCTCTGTCGAGAGCTTTTGTGATTCCAGCTGCTCTCTGCCTCAGACGAGGTGCCCTCTGCGTGTGCAGTCATCTAAACAGTGCAGGGTCTGGGACCGTGGAGAATCCAAGGCAGTATAGTCATGCTTTGCTTAACAGTGGGGATAAGTTCTGAGGAGTGTGTCATGGTCAGGCAATCTCGAGACTGTGCCGACACCACGGAGTTCCTAAACCTGGATGGCAGAGCCTCCTACACACCTAGGCCATATGGGACTAATCTGATGGGACCCCCGTTGTTGACTGAAACGTCCCGATGTAGGGCATGACTGTACTTCCCAACTCCAAGGGCACGGAAGTGTAGCCTGTGGGGCTTTTGAAAAGAACAGAGACGCTCAAGGCCTACTCTGGACCCACTGACTCAGAATCTACTGGGATAGTTCCCGGCTTTAAAGACCAGACGTAGTCCACCTCTGCAGACATCTCATCAACGGTTTTTCACGCTGGGCTTTCCCTCATCTGAGAAAACAGGCCAAGAGATTGTGAGGCTCCATAGTTAGTGTTTTAATCCATTTGGCAGGACTCAGTGTTTTTCACGTTCTGTGATACTGGGATCTGCATCTGCACCGTAATGTGTTAAACCTTGAAATCTTGTCCAAAAGTCATGTCGTTACCTGGAGAATCCTTCTGTGAATTCCAGGCAGGTTGCCATCTTTCTGCTTCCGCCTCCTCACCTTGACAATGGGGAGAATAACGGTAACCTACCTTTTGGATGTGAGGATGAAATGAGACAGTTGGTGCAAAGCAGTCGGCACAGGATCTGGCACAAAGTGAAGCCTTCAATCAATTATGATTACAGTAGTTTGTTTTGATTTCCCTCCAGTCGGAATATAGTTTAGTTGAAGTTAGTGGCTGTGTCACAGCTGTGTCTCAGGCTGGTGTCTGCCGCCCTGAGCTAAGCCATAAAAATCCCTGGAATAACTTTTCAAAAGCCTGTTAGCCTCTTGAGGCTCCTACGCTTTTTTATTTTATTTTATTTTATTTTATTTTATTTTATTTTATTTTATTTTATTGCAGTAACAGTGGATCCCAAGATGATATAGCTTTCAGATGTACGTTGTAATATATTTTGAGTTCTGTGTAGATTACATCGTGTTCACCACCCGAAAACTAATGATAGTCCGTCACCTCACATGTGAGCCTCATCACCCCTTTGGCTCTCTCCCCTCCCCCCTCCCCCTATGGTAACCACCAATCCAATCTCCTTTGCTCTGTGTGCGTTTGTCGTTGTTTTTAGCTTCTCCTTATGAGTGAGATCACACGGTGTTTGACTTTCTCCCTCTGATTTATTTCACTTCACATAATACCCTCAAGGTCCATCCACGTTGTCACAAATGGCCGGATCTCATCGTTTCTTAGGGCCGAGTGGCATTCCATTGTGTATACATACCACATCTTCTTGATCCATTCTTCCCTTGATGGGCACCTAGGTTGCTTCCAAGTTTTGGCTGTTGTGAATAATGCTGCAGTGAACCTAGGGGTGCATGTGTCTTTCTGCATTGGTGTTTTCAAGTTCTTTGGATGAATAGCCAGCAGTGGGCTAGCTGGATCATACATATGGTAGATGTATTCTTAGTTTTCTGAGGATACTCCATACTGCTTTCCATAGTGGCTGCACCGGTCTGCCCTCCCACCAGCAGTGCAGGAGAGTTCCCTTCTCTGCACATCCTCTCCGACACTTGTCTCTTGTCTTGTTACTTAGAGCCATTCTGACCAGAGTAAGGTGACATCTCCTTGTAGTTGTGATTTGCATTTCTCTGATCGCTAAGGATGTTGAGTCCCTTTCCATATGCCTGTTGGCCATCCGTATACCTTCTTTGGAGAAATCACTGCTCAGATCTTTTGCCCGCCTTTTCAATTGGGTTGTTGATTTTTTTTTGCTGTTGAGATGTGTGAGTTCTTTCTGCGTTTTGGATATTAACCCCTTATCCGATATACGGTTTGCAAGAATCTTCTCCCAGTTGTTAGGTTGTGTTTTGGTTTTGTGGATGGTCTCCTTTGCGGTGCAGAGGATGTTTTTTGACTTTGATGTAGTCCCGTTTGTTCATTTTGTATTTTGTCTCCATTGCCCAGTCAGACGTGGTACTTGAAAGTAGGCTGCTAAGACTGATGTCAAAGAGCACACTGCCTATGTTTGCTTGCAGACGTTGCATGGTTTCGGGTCTGACGTTCAAGTGAAAGCCGAGGGAGGAGGCTGCAGTTCCCCCGAGAGCGAGCGTAGCGGGGACCCTGCGTCCCTGTCAGCGCACCTTCCCGCTCCGCGAAGGTCCGAAGCGTGTGGGCGGGGCCGCGGGAGTTCTCCCAGGAGGGTGTCCCCGTCGCTGTCCGCAGTCCACCGCCGGAGGGGGGGCGGGGCAACGGCCGGGCAGCGTCTGGGCGGCGGCGCGCGCGCGCGCGAGGAGAGGAGAGGAGAGGAGAGGAGCGCGCGGCTGCTGGGCCGCCGTCCTGGGAGGCGTGGGAGGCGTCGGCGAGCCGCGCCTGCCTGCCCAGAGCCGAGCCCGGCGGAGTCCGGCCGCGCTGTGCTGCTCTCTCGCGGGCCGGGCTCGTCCGTTCCGCCGGCGTCCGTGGACGCCGCTCCGTGTCCCCGCTGGGCACAGCAGCCCGGGCCCTCCACAGCCACGGCCGCTAGCCTGAGGAGGCCCTCCTTCAGCTCCCGCTCTTCCTGCTCGCCGGACACGGACGACCAGGGCGCCTGCGAAGAGGATTCCACCTGAGAGAGGTACCTGGGGGGCGTGGGCCTGGGGGCTGGTGGGAGGCGAGCGTGTCCCTGAGGAATAGGCTTGTGCGCCAAGAGGTGCCCGTCAGGTCGCGGGACAGCTGTGCGGCGCGGGGAGCGAGGGGGTCTCTTCGTGCGCTTGAGGCGTTCGTGGAACGGGCGGTGTGTGCCGGGCACGGGGCCAGCCTGGGCATGCGGTGCCCGGGAGTCGGGCGCTGAAGCGCCCCCCGTGGTCTTGGCTTCTTGGAAGGACAGACGCGAAGTCGATAAGGACACTGGTCTCGAGGCGTTCTGAGGAGTGCGGGTCTCCCTCTTTTCGAGGCTACGTTCCGTTGGGGTTTTCACGAAGCCTGTTGTGGGCCTGAAGCTCAGGCCGGTTCGGGGGAAGTGGCCTGTGGAGGGCCACGTAATATTTGTGTGCAGAGCCAGTGCTTTCCAAAGCCCTTGACTGTGCAGAAGTCTACCTGTTAGGGGTGCAGTGGGGGCTGTCCGGGGAGCGTTGTGAGCACAGGTATGTGCCCCACACTTGAAAGTCTGGAAAGGAAAGCGTGAGGCTGGAGGGTGCTCCGTTCGTTCCCTCCTTGCCCAGAAAGTCTGGAGAGTTGACTTTGGGACAAGTCCTTCCTTTCCTCTGGTCGGTGCGTGTTCGGTGGCCTGGACACTTGGTGAGCAAGACTGACAGGGTGTTTGACGTACTGGACCTCACAGCCTGGTTGGAAAGGACAGACAGGCAGCAACCAATTACCTAGGAGATACGTAAAGGCAATTTGGTGTTGAGTGTTGAGAACTACGGCATTTTACTGTTAGACTTTGTGACTTAGGCAGTGATGTTGAAGCTGAGAGCAGAGGCCTAAAAGACAAGGAGGACTTGTGCGGGAGAGTGTTGGGACAGGGCAAGGGAGGAGGATGGCCTGTCAGAGGAGCTGAAAGAACGCCCTGGAGACTGGGGCCGCCGCGTAGGGACTGTAGGGTGGGGAAAACAAAACTTTTCCATTGAGGCTGGCGCTTCCTCTAGGTTTTTGGAGACTGAGCGTGGTGATTCAGAACGTGGCCTCTGGAGCCAGACTCTGTCAAATGGGTCCTGGCTCCGCCACCTACGGGCTGTGTGAACTTGGGCAAGTTACTGTACCATTCTGTGTGTCGGTTTCCTGATCTGTAAAACGGGGATGATTATCATACACACTCCATAGGTGAGTGTAAAGGTGAGAGGATATTTCATATCCGTAGAGTACTTAGAGCAGTGTCTGGCCTTTAGTAGGCGTTAGTAGTGGTTGATTAAAGAAATGGATAAATGCATACCTAAGTATTAAAGGCTTGGAGGCTGTCCCTGGTGAAACGTGTGAACTTGAATGGATTACACCCAACTTTGTTTTGTTTCCTTTCCAGCTTGCAGTTGCTACTGACCGCATCTGCAGCACTGTGGAATTAGAAATAATCTCCCTCGACGAGGCTGCTCTTAGTAAAACCATCTAATGCTGTCCAAATTATCCCAGGGAAATAAAAGCCAGTAGTATAGTAGGGTTAGGCTTATTTAATATGTATTCTTTATATTGGTTTGTTTAGTGTTTGTTGGTAACCTTTTTCTTTTTTTTTTTTTTTTGTGGCCAAGCTGCTCGGTTAAAAAGAGCAGATTAGCTAGGAAATGGTTCAGACCCAGAGAAAAGTAGAGAGTCGTGTAAGCAGAGCACGCCTTTCCTCGACTCTCTGTCGAGAGCTTTTGTGATTCCAGCTGCTCTCTGCCTCAGACGAGGTGCCCTCTGCGTGTGCAGTCATCTAAACAGTGCAGGGTCTGGGACCGTGGAGAATCCAAGGCAGTATAGTCATGCTTTGCTTAACAGTGGGGATAAGTTCTGAGGAGTGTGTCATGGTCAGGCAATCTCGAGACTGTGCCGACACCACGGAGTTCCTAAACCTGGATGGCAGAGCCTCCTACACACCTAGGCCATATGGGACTAATCTGATGGGACCCCCGTTGTTGACTGAAACGTCCCGATGTAGGGCATGACTGTACTTCCCAACTCCAAGGGCACGGAAGTGTAGCCTGTGGGGCTTTTGAAAAGAACAGAGACGCTCAAGGCCTACTCTGGACCCACTGACTCAGAATCTACTGGGATAGTTCCCGGCTTTAAAGACCAGACGTAGTCCACCTCTGCAGACATCTCATCAACGGTTTTTCACGCTGGGCTTTCCCTCATCTGAGAAAACAGGCCAAGAGATTGTGAGGCTCCATAGTTAGTGTTTTAATCCATTTGGCAGGACTCAGTGTTTTTCACGTTCTGTGATACTGGGATCTGCATCTGCACCGTAATGTGTTAAACCTTGAAATCTTGTCCAAAAGTCATGTCGTTACCTGGAGAATCCTTCTGTGAATTCCAGGCAGGTTGCCATCTTTCTGCTTCCGCCTCCTCACCTTGACAATGGGGAGAATAACGGTAACCTACCTTTTGGATGTGAGGATGAAATGAGACAGTTGGTGCAAAGCAGTCGGCACAGGATCTGGCACAAAGTGAAGCCTTCAATCAATTATGATTACAGTAGTTTGTTTTGATTTCCCTCCAGTCGGAATATAGTTTAGTTGAAGTTAGTGGCTGTGTCACAGCTGTGTCTCAGGCTGGTGTCTGCCGCCCTGAGCTAAGCCATAAAAATCCCTGGAATAACTTTTCAAAAGCCTGTTAGCCTCTTGAGGCTCCTACGCTTTTTTATTTTATTTTATTTTATTTTATTTTATTTTATTTTATTTTATTTTATTGCAGTAACAGTGGATCCCAAGATGATATAGCTTTCAGATGTACGTTGTAATATATTTTGAGTTCTGTGTAGATTACATCGTGTTCACCACCCGAAAACTAATGATAGTCCGTCACCTCACATGTGAGCCTCATCACCCCTTTGGCTCTCTCCCCTCCCCCCTCCCCCTATGGTAACCACCAATCCAATCTCCTTTGCTCTGTGTGCGTTTGTCGTTGTTTTTAGCTTCTCCTTATGAGTGAGATCACACGGTGTTTGACTTTCTCCCTCTGATTTATTTCACTTCACATAATACCCTCAAGGTCCATCCACGTTGTCACAAATGGCCGGATCTCATCGTTTCTTAGGGCCGAGTGGCATTCCATTGTGTATACATACCACATCTTCTTGATCCATTCTTCCCTTGATGGGCACCTAGGTTGCTTCCAAGTTTTGGCTGTTGTGAATAATGCTGCAGTGAACCTAGGGGTGCATGTGTCTTTCTGCATTGGTGTTTTCAAGTTCTTTGGATGAATAGCCAGCAGTGGGCTAGCTGGATCATACATATGGTAGATGTATTCTTAGTTTTCTGAGGATACTCCATACTGCTTTCCATAGTGGCTGCACCGGTCTGCCCTCCCACCAGCAGTGCAGGAGAGTTCCCTTCTCTGCACATCCTCTCCGACACTTGTCTCTTGTCTTGTTACTTAGAGCCATTCTGACCAGAGTAAGGTGACATCTCCTTGTAGTTGTGATTTGCATTTCTCTGATCGCTAAGGATGTTGAGTCCCTTTCCATATGCCTGTTGGCCATCCGTATACCTTCTTTGGAGAAATCACTGCTCAGATCTTTTGCCCGCCTTTTCAATTGGGTTGTTGATTTTTTTTTGCTGTTGAGATGTGTGAGTTCTTTCTGCGTTTTGGATATTAACCCCTTATCCGATATACGGTTTGCAAGAATCTTCTCCCAGTTGTTAGGTTGTGTTTTGGTTTTGTGGATGGTCTCCTTTGCGGTGCAGAGGATGTTTTTTGACTTTGATGTAGTCCCGTTTGTTCATTTTGTATTTTGTCTCCATTGCCCAGTCAGACGTGGTACTTGAAAGTAGGCTGCTAAGACTGATGTCAAAGAGCACACTGCCTATGTTTGCTTGCAGACGTTGCATGGTTTCGGGTCTGACGTTCAAGTGAAAGCCGAGGGAGGAGGCTGCAGTTCCCCCGAGAGCGAGCGTAGCGGGGACCCTGCGTCCCTGTCAGCGCACCTTCCCGCTCCGCGAAGGTCCGAAGCGTGTGGGCGGGGCCGCGGGAGTTCTCCCAGGAGGGTGTCCCCGTCGCTGTCCGCAGTCCACCGCCGGAGGGGGGGCGGGGCAACGGCCGGGCAGCGTCTGGGCGGCGGCGCGCGCGCGCGCGAGGAGAGGAGAGGAGAGGAGAGGAGCGCGCGGCTGCTGGGCCGCCGTCCTGGGAGGCGTGGGAGGCGTCGGCGAGCCGCGCCTGCCTGCCCAGAGCCGAGCCCGGCGGAGTCCGGCCGCGCTGTGCTGCTCTCTCGCGGGCCGGGCTCGTCCGTTCCGCCGGCGTCCGTGGACGCCGCTCCGTGTCCCCGCTGGGCACAGCAGCCCGGGCCCTCCACAGCCACGGCCGCTAGCCTGAGGAGGCCCTCCTTCAGCTCCCGCTCTTCCTGCTCGCCGGACACGGACGACCAGGGCGCCTGCGAAGAGGATTCCACCTGAGAGAGGTACCTGGGGGGCGTGGGCCTGGGGGCTGGTGGGAGGCGAGCGTGTCCCTGAGGAATAGGCTTGTGCGCCAAGAGGTGCCCGTCAGGTCGCGGGACAGCTGTGCGGCGCGGGGAGCGAGGGGGTCTCTTCGTGCGCTTGAGGCGTTCGTGGAACGGGCGGTGTGTGCCGGGCACGGGGCCAGCCTGGGCATGCGGTGCCCGGGAGTCGGGCGCTGAAGCGCCCCCCGTGGTCTTGGCTTCTTGGAAGGACAGACGCGAAGTCGATAAGGACACTGGTCTCGAGGCGTTCTGAGGAGTGCGGGTCTCCCTCTTTTCGAGGCTACGTTCCGTTGGGGTTTTCACGAAGCCTGTTGTGGGCCTGAAGCTCAGGCCGGTTCGGGGGAAGTGGCCTGTGGAGGGCCACGTAATATTTGTGTGCAGAGCCAGTGCTTTCCAAAGCCCTTGACTGTGCAGAAGTCTACCTGTTAGGGGTGCAGTGGGGGCTGTCCGGGGAGCGTTGTGAGCACAGGTATGTGCCCCACACTTGAAAGTCTGGAAAGGAAAGCGTGAGGCTGGAGGGTGCTCCGTTCGTTCCCTCCTTGCCCAGAAAGTCTGGAGAGTTGACTTTGGGACAAGTCCTTCCTTTCCTCTGGTCGGTGCGTGTTCGGTGGCCTGGACACTTGGTGAGCAAGACTGACAGGGTGTTTGACGTACTGGACCTCACAGCCTGGTTGGAAAGGACAGACAGGCAGCAACCAATTACCTAGGAGATACGTAAAGGCAATTTGGTGTTGAGTGTTGAGAAATACGGCATTTTACTGTTAGACTTTGTGACTTAGGCAGTGATGTTGAAGCTGAGAGCAGAGGCCTAAAAGACAAGGAGGACTTGTGCGGGAGAGTGTTGGGACAGGGCAAGGGAGGAGGATGGCCTGTCAGAGGAGCTGAAAGAACGCCCTGGAGACTGGGGCCGCCGCGTAGGGACTGTAGGGTGGGGAAAACAAAACTTTTCCATTGAGGCTGGCGCTTCCTCTAGGTTTTTGGAGACTGAGCGTGGTGATTCAGAACGTGGCCTCTGGAGCCAGACTCTGTCAAATGGGTCCTGGCTCCGCCACCTACGGGCTGTGTGAACTTGGGCAAGTTACTGTACCATTCTGTGTGTCGGTTTCCTGATCTGTAAAACGGGGATGATTATCATACACACTCCATAGGTGAGTGTAAAGGTGAGAGGATATTTCATATCCGTAGAGTACTTAGAGCAGTGTCTGGCCTTTAGTAGGCGTTAGTAGTGGTTGATTAAAGAAATGGATAAATGCATACCTAAGTATTAAAGGCTTGGAGGCTGTCCCTGGTGAAACGTGTGAACTTGAATGGATTACACCCAACTTTGTTTTGTTTCCTTTCCAGCTTGCAGTTGCTACTGACCGCATCTGCAGCACTGTGGAATTAGAAATAATCTCCCTCGACGAGGCTGCTCTTAGTAAAACCATCTAATGCTGTCCAAATTATCCCAGGGAAATAAAAGCCAGTAGTATAGTAGGGTTAGGCTTATTTAATATGTATTCTTTATATTGGTTTGTTTAGTGTTTGTTGGTAACCTTTTTCTTTTTTTTTTTTTTTTGTGGCCAAGCTGCTCGGTTAAAAAGAGCAGATTAGCTAGGAAATGGTTCAGACCCAGAGAAAAGTAGAGAGTCGTGTAAGCAGAGCACGCCTTTCCTCGACTCTCTGTCGAGAGCTTTTGTGATTCCAGCTGCTCTCTGCCTCAGACGAGGTGCCCTCTGCGTGTGCAGTCATCTAAACAGTGCAGGGTCTGGGACCGTGGAGAATCCAAGGCAGTATAGTCATGCTTTGCTTAACAGTGGGGATAAGTTCTGAGGAGTGTGTCATGGTCAGGCAATCTCGAGACTGTGCCGACACCACGGAGTTCCTAAACCTGGATGGCAGAGCCTCCTACACACCTAGGCCATATGGGACTAATCTGATGGGACCCCCGTTGTTGACTGAAACGTCCCGATGTAGGGCATGACTGTACTTCCCAACTCCAAGGGCACGGAAGTGTAGCCTGTGGGGCTTTTGAAAAGAACAGAGACGCTCAAGGCCTACTCTGGACCCACTGACTCAGAATCTACTGGGATAGTTCCCGGCTTTAAAGACCAGACGTAGTCCACCTCTGCAGACATCTCATCAACGGTTTTTCACGCTGGGCTTTCCCTCATCTGAGAAAACAGGCCAAGAGATTGTGAGGCTCCATAGTTAGTGTTTTAATCCATTTGGCAGGACTCAGTGTTTTTCACGTTCTGTGATACTGGGATCTGCATCTGCACCGTAATGTGTTAAACCTTGAAATCTTGTCCAAAAGTCATGTCGTTACCTGGAGAATCCTTCTGTGAATTCCAGGCAGGTTGCCATCTTTCTGCTTCCGCCTCCTCACCTTGACAATGGGGAGAATAACGGTAACCTACCTTTTGGATGTGAGGATGAAATGAGACAGTTGGTGCAAAGCAGTCGGCACAGGATCTGGCACAAAGTGAAGCCTTCAATCAATTATGATTACAGTAGTTTGTTTTGATTTCCCTCCAGTCGGAATATAGTTTAGTTGAAGTTAGTGGCTGTGTCACAGCTGTGTCTCAGGCTGGTGTCTGCCGCCCTGAGCTAAGCCATAAAAATCCCTGGAATAACTTTTCAAAAGCCTGTTAGCCTCTTGAGGCTCCTACGCTTTTTTATTTTATTTTATTTTATTTTATTTTATTTTATTTTATTTTATTTTATTGCAGTAACAGTGGATCCCAAGATGATATAGCTTTCAGATGTACGTTGTAATATATTTTGAGTTCTGTGTAGATTACATCGTGTTCACCACCCGAAAACTAATGATAGTCCGTCACCTCACATGTGAGCCTCATCACCCCTTTGGCTCTCTCCCCTCCCCCCTCCCCCTATGGTAACCACCAATCCAATCTCCTTTGCTCTGTGTGCGTTTGTCGTTGTTTTTAGCTTCTCCTTATGAGTGAGATCACACGGTGTTTGACTTTCTCCCTCTGATTTATTTCACTTCACATAATACCCTCAAGGTCCATCCACGTTGTCACAAATGGCCGGATCTCATCGTTTCTTAGGGCCGAGTGGCATTCCATTGTGTATACATACCACATCTTCTTGATCCATTCTTCCCTTGATGGGCACCTAGGTTGCTTCCAAGTTTTGGCTGTTGTGAATAATGCTGCAGTGAACCTAGGGGTGCATGTGTCTTTCTGCATTGGTGTTTTCAAGTTCTTTGGATGAATAGCCAGCAGTGGGCTAGCTGGATCATACATATGGTAGATGTATTCTTAGTTTTCTGAGGATACTCCATACTGCTTTCCATAGTGGCTGCACCGGTCTGCCCTCCCACCAGCAGTGCAGGAGAGTTCCCTTCTCTGCACATCCTCTCCGACACTTGTCTCTTGTCTTGTTACTTAGAGCCATTCTGACCAGAGTAAGGTGACATCTCCTTGTAGTTGTGATTTGCATTTCTCTGATCGCTAAGGATGTTGAGTCCCTTTCCATATGCCTGTTGGCCATCCGTATACCTTCTTTGGAGAAATCACTGCTCAGATCTTTTGCCCGCCTTTTCAATTGGGTTGTTGATTTTTTTTTGCTGTTGAGATGTGTGAGTTCTTTCTGCGTTTTGGATATTAACCCCTTATCCGATATACGGTTTGCAAGAATCTTCTCCCAGTTGTTAGGTTGTGTTTTGGTTTTGTGGATGGTCTCCTTTGCGGTGCAGAGGATGTTTTTTGACTTTGATGTAGTCCCGTTTGTTCATTTTGTATTTTGTCTCCATTGCCCAGTCAGACGTGGTACTTGAAAGTAGGCTGCTAAGACTGATGTCAAAGAGCACACTGCCTATGTTTGCTTGCAGACGTTGCATGGTTTCGGGTCTGACGTTCAAGTGAAAGCCGAGGGAGGAGGCTGCAGTTCCCCCGAGAGCGAGCGTAGCGGGGACCCTGCGTCCCTGTCAGCGCACCTTCCCGCTCCGCGAAGGTCCGAAGCGTGTGGGCGGGGCCGCGGGAGTTCTCCCAGGAGGGTGTCCCCGTCGCTGTCCGCAGTCCACCGCCGGAGGGGGGGCGGGGCAACGGCCGGGCAGCGTCTGGGCGGCGGCGCGCGCGCGCGCGAGGAGAGGAGAGGAGAGGAGAGGAGCGCGCGGCTGCTGGGCCGCCGTCCTGGGAGGCGTGGGAGGCGTCGGCGAGCCGCGCCTGCCTGCCCAGAGCCGAGCCCGGCGGAGTCCGGCCGCGCTGTGCTGCTCTCTCGCGGGCCGGGCTCGTCCGTTCCGCCGGCGTCCGTGGACGCCGCTCCGTGTCCCCGCTGGGCACAGCAGCCCGGGCCCTCCACAGCCACGGCCGCTAGCCTGAGGAGGCCCTCCTTCAGCTCCCGCTCTTCCTGCTCGCCGGACACGGACGACCAGGGCGCCTGCGAAGAGGATTCCACCTGAGAGAGGTACCTGGGGGGCGTGGGCCTGGGGGCTGGTGGGAGGCGAGCGTGTCCCTGAGGAATAGGCTTGTGCGCCAAGAGGTGCCCGTCAGGTCGCGGGACAGCTGTGCGGCGCGGGGAGCGAGGGGGTCTCTTCGTGCGCTTGAGGCGTTCGTGGAACGGGCGGTGTGTGCCGGGCACGGGGCCAGCCTGGGCATGCGGTGCCCGGGAGTCGGGCGCTGAAGCGCCCCCCGTGGTCTTGGCTTCTTGGAAGGACAGACGCGAAGTCGATAAGGACACTGGTCTCGAGGCGTTCTGAGGAGTGCGGGTCTCCCTCTTTTCGAGGCTACGTTCCGTTGGGGTTTTCACGAAGCCTGTTGTGGGCCTGAAGCTCAGGCCGGTTCGGGGGAAGTGGCCTGTGGAGGGCCACGTAATATTTGTGTGCAGAGCCAGTGCTTTCCAAAGCCCTTGACTGTGCAGAAGTCTACCTGTTAGGGGTGCAGTGGGGGCTGTCCGGGGAGCGTTGTGAGCACAGGTATGTGCCCCACACTTGAAAGTCTGGAAAGGAAAGCGTGAGGCTGGAGGGTGCTCCGTTCGTTCCCTCCTTGCCCAGAAAGTCTGGAGAGTTGACTTTGGGACAAGTCCTTCCTTTCCTCTGGTCGGTGCGTGTTCGGTGGCCTGGACACTTGGTGAGCAAGACTGACAGGGTGTTTGACGTACTGGACCTCACAGCCTGGTTGGAAAGGACAGACAGGCAGCAACCAATTACCTAGGAGATACGTAAAGGCAATTTGGTGTTGAGTGTTGAGAACTACGGCATTTTACTGTTAGACTTTGTGACTTAGGCAGTGATGTTGAAGCTGAGAGCAGAGGCCTAAAAGACAAGGAGGACTTGTGCGGGAGAGTGTTGGGACAGGGCAAGGGAGGAGGATGGCCTGTCAGAGGAGCTGAAAGAACGCCCTGGAGACTGGGGCCGCCGCGTAGGGACTGTAGGGTGGGGAAAACAAAACTTTTCCATTGAGGCTGGCGCTTCCTCTAGGTTTTTGGAGACTGAGCGTGGTGATTCAGAACGTGGCCTCTGGAGCCAGACTCTGTCAAATGGGTCCTGGCTCCGCCACCTACGGGCTGTGTGAACTTGGGCAAGTTACTGTACCATTCTGTGTGTCGGTTTCCTGATCTGTAAAACGGGGATGATTATCATACACACTCCATAGGTGAGTGTAAAGGTGAGAGGATATTTCATATCCGTAGAGTACTTAGAGCAGTGTCTGGCCTTTAGTAGGCGTTAGTAGTGGTTGATTAAAGAAATGGATAAATGCATACCTAAGTATTAAAGGCTTGGAGGCTGTCCCTGGTGAAACGTGTGAACTTGAATGGATTACACCCAACTTTGTTTTGTTTCCTTTCCAGCTTGCAGTTGCTACTGACCGCATCTGCAGCACTGTGGAATTAGAAATAATCTCCCTCGACGAGGCTGCTCTTAGTAAAACCATCTAATGCTGTCCAAATTATCCCAGGGAAATAAAAGCCAGTAGTATAGTAGGGTTAGGCTTATTTAATATGTATTCTTTATATTGGTTTGTTTAGTGTTTGTTGGTAACCTTTTTCTTTTTTTTTTTTTTTTGTGGCCAAGCTGCTCGGTTAAAAAGAGCAGATTAGCTAGGAAATGGTTCAGACCCAGAGAAAAGTAGAGAGTCGTGTAAGCAGAGCACGCCTTTCCTCGACTCTCTGTCGAGAGCTTTTGTGATTCCAGCTGCTCTCTGCCTCAGACGAGGTGCCCTCTGCGTGTGCAGTCATCTAAACAGTGCAGGGTCTGGGACCGTGGAGAATCCAAGGCAGTATAGTCATGCTTTGCTTAACAGTGGGGATAAGTTCTGAGGAGTGTGTCATGGTCAGGCAATCTCGAGACTGTGCCGACACCACGGAGTTCCTAAACCTGGATGGCAGAGCCTCCTACACACCTAGGCCATATGGGACTAATCTGATGGGACCCCCGTTGTTGACTGAAACGTCCCGATGTAGGGCATGACTGTACTTCCCAACTCCAAGGGCACGGAAGTGTAGCCTGTGGGGCTTTTGAAAAGAACAGAGACGCTCAAGGCCTACTCTGGACCCACTGACTCAGAATCTACTGGGATAGTTCCCGGCTTTAAAGACCAGACGTAGTCCACCTCTGCAGACATCTCATCAACGGTTTTTCACGCTGGGCTTTCCCTCATCTGAGAAAACAGGCCAAGAGATTGTGAGGCTCCATAGTTAGTGTTTTAATCCATTTGGCAGGACTCAGTGTTTTTCACGTTCTGTGATACTGGGATCTGCATCTGCACCGTAATGTGTTAAACCTTGAAATCTTGTCCAAAAGTCATGTCGTTACCTGGAGAATCCTTCTGTGAATTCCAGGCAGGTTGCCATCTTTCTGCTTCCGCCTCCTCACCTTGACAATGGGGAGAATAACGGTAACCTACCTTTTGGATGTGAGGATGAAATGAGACAGTTGGTGCAAAGCAGTCGGCACAGGATCTGGCACAAAGTGAAGCCTTCAATCAATTATGATTACAGTAGTTTGTTTTGATTTCCCTCCAGTCGGAATATAGTTTAGTTGAAGTTAGTGGCTGTGTCACAGCTGTGTCTCAGGCTGGTGTCTGCCGCCCTGAGCTAAGCCATAAAAATCCCTGGAATAACTTTTCAAAAGCCTGTTAGCCTCTTGAGGCTCCTACGCTTTTTTATTTTATTTTATTTTATTTTATTTTATTTTATTTTATTTTATTTTATTGCAGTAACAGTGGATCCCAAGATGATATAGCTTTCAGATGTACGTTGTAATATATTTTGAGTTCTGTGTAGATTACATCGTGTTCACCACCCGAAAACTAATGATAGTCCGTCACCTCACATGTGAGCCTCATCACCCCTTTGGCTCTCTCCCCTCCCCCCTCCCCCTATGGTAACCACCAATCCAATCTCCTTTGCTCTGTGTGCGTTTGTCGTTGTTTTTAGCTTCTCCTTATGAGTGAGATCACACGGTGTTTGACTTTCTCCCTCTGATTTATTTCACTTCACATAATACCCTCAAGGTCCATCCACGTTGTCACAAATGGCCGGATCTCATCGTTTCTTAGGGCCGAGTGGCATTCCATTGTGTATACATACCACATCTTCTTGATCCATTCTTCCCTTGATGGGCACCTAGGTTGCTTCCAAGTTTTGGCTGTTGTGAATAATGCTGCAGTGAACCTAGGGGTGCATGTGTCTTTCTGCATTGGTGTTTTCAAGTTCTTTGGATGAATAGCCAGCAGTGGGCTAGCTGGATCATACATATGGTAGATGTATTCTTAGTTTTCTGAGGATACTCCATACTGCTTTCCATAGTGGCTGCACCGGTCTGCCCTCCCACCAGCAGTGCAGGAGAGTTCCCTTCTCTGCACATCCTCTCCGACACTTGTCTCTTGTCTTGTTACTTAGAGCCATTCTGACCAGAGTAAGGTGACATCTCCTTGTAGTTGTGATTTGCATTTCTCTGATCGCTAAGGATGTTGAGTCCCTTTCCATATGCCTGTTGGCCATCCGTATACCTTCTTTGGAGAAATCACTGCTCAGATCTTTTGCCCGCCTTTTCAATTGGGTTGTTGATTTTTTTTTGCTGTTGAGATGTGTGAGTTCTTTCTGCGTTTTGGATATTAACCCCTTATCCGATATACGGTTTGCAAGAATCTTCTCCCAGTTGTTAGGTTGTGTTTTGGTTTTGTGGATGGTCTCCTTTGCGGTGCAGAGGATGTTTTTTGACTTTGATGTAGTCCCGTTTGTTCATTTTGTATTTTGTTTCCATTGCCCAGTCAGACGTGGTACTTGAAAGTAGGCTGCTAAGACTGATGTCAAAGAGCACACTGCCTATGTTTGCTTGCAGACGTTGCATGGTTTCGGGTCTGACGTTCAAGTGAAAGCCGAGGGAGGAGGCTGCAGTTCCCCCGAGAGCGAGCGTAGCGGGGACCCTGCGTCCCTGTCAGCGCACCTTCCCGCTCCGCGAAGGTCCGAAGCGTGTGGGCGGGGCCGCGGGAGTTCTCCCAGGAGGGTGTCCCCGTCGCTGTCCGCAGTCCACCGCCGGAGGGGGGGCGGGGCAACGGCCGGGCAGCGTCTGGGCGGCGGCGCGCGCGCGCGCGAGGAGAGGAGAGGAGAGGAGAGGAGCGCGCGGCTGCTGGGCCGCCGTCCTGGGAGGCGTGGGAGGCGTCGGCGAGCCGCGCCTGCCTGCCCAGAGCCGAGCCCGGCGGAGTCCGGCCGCGCTGTGCTGCTCTCTCGCGGGCCGGGCTCGTCCGTTCCGCCGGCGTCCGTGGACGCCGCTCCGTGTCCCCGCTGGGCACAGCAGCCCGGGCCCTCCACAGCCACGGCCGCTAGCCTGAGGAGGCCCTCCTTCAGCTCCCGCTCTTCCTGCTCGCCGGACACGGACGACCAGGGCGCCTGCGAAGAGGATTCCACCTGAGAGAGGTACCTGGGGGGCGTGGGCCTGGGGGCTGGTGGGAGGCGAGCGTGTCCCTGAGGAATAGGCTTGTGCGCCAAGAGGTGCCCGTCAGGTCGCGGGACAGCTGTGCGGCGCGGGGAGCGAGGGGGTCTCTTCGTGCGCTTGAGGCGTTCGTGGAACGGGCGGTGTGTGCCGGGCACGGGGCCAGCCTGGGCATGCGGTGCCCGGGAGTCGGGCGCTGAAGCGCCCCCCGTGGTCTTGGCTTCTTGGAAGGACAGACGCGAAGTCGATAAGGACACTGGTCTCGAGGCGTTCTGAGGAGTGCGGGTCTCCCTCTTTTCGAGGCTACGTTCCGTTGGGGTTTTCACGAAGCCTGTTGTGGGCCTGAAGCTCAGGCCGGTTCGGGGGAAGTGGCCTGTGGAGGGCCACGTAATATTTGTGTGCAGAGCCAGTGCTTTCCAAAGCCCTTGACTGTGCAGAAGTCTACCTGTTAGGGGTGCAGTGGGGGCTGTCCGGGGAGCGTTGTGAGCACAGGTATGTGCCCCACACTTGAAAGTCTGGAAAGGAAAGCGTGAGGCTGGAGGGTGCTCCGTTCGTTCCCTCCTTGCCCAGAAAGTCTGGAGAGTTGACTTTGGGACAAGTCCTTCCTTTCCTCTGGTCGGTGCGTGTTCGGTGGCCTGGACACTTGGTGAGCAAGACTGACAGGGTGTTTGACGTACTGGACCTCACAGCCTGGTTGGAAAGGACAGACAGGCAGCAACCAATTACCTAGGAGATACGTAAAGGCAATTTGGTGTTGAGTGTTGAGAAATACGGCATTTTACTGTTAGACTTTGTGACTTAGGCAGTGATGTTGAAGCTGAGAGCAGAGGCCTAAAAGACAAGGAGGACTTGTGCGGGAGAGTGTTGGGACAGGGCAAGGGAGGAGGATGGCCTGTCAGAGGAGCTGAAAGAACGCCCTGGAGACTGGGGCCACCGCGTAGGGACTGTAGGGTGGGGAAAACAAAACTTTTCCATTGAGGCTGGCGCTTCCTCTAGGTTTTTGGAGACTGAGCGTGGTGATTCAGAACGTGGCCTCTGGAGCCAGACTCTGTCAAATGGGTCCTGGCTCCGCCACCTACGGGCTGTGTGAACTTGGGCAAGTTACTGTACCATTCTGTGTGTCGGTTTCCTGATCTGTAAAACGGGGATGATTATCATACACACTCCATAGGTGAGTGTAAAGGTGAGAGGATATTTCATATCCGTAGAGTACTTAGAGCAGTGTCTGGCCTTTAGTAGGCGTTAGTAGTGGTTGATTAAAGAAATGGATAAATGCATACCTAAGTATTAAAGGCTTGGAGGCTGTCCCTGGTGAAACGTGTGAACTTGAATGGATTACACCCAACTTTGTTTTGTTTCCTTTCCAGCTTGCAGTTGCTACTGACCGCATCTGCAGCACTGTGGAATTAGAAATAATCTCCCTCGACGAGGCTGCTCTTAGTAAAACCATCTAATGCTGTCCAAATTATCCCAGGGAAATAAAAGCCAGTAGTATAGTAGGGTTAGGCTTATTTAATATGTATTCTTTATATTGGTTTGTTTAGTGTTTGTTGGTAACCTTTTTCTTTTTTTTTTTTTTTTGTGGCCAAGCTGCTCGGTTAAAAAGAGCAGATTAGCTAGGAAATGGTTCAGACCCAGAGAAAAGTAGAGAGTCGTGTAAGCAGAGCACGCCTTTCCTCGACTCTCTGTCGAGAGCTTTTGTGATTCCAGCTGCTCTCTGCCTCAGACGAGGTGCCCTCTGCGTGTGCAGTCATCTAAACAGTGCAGGGTCTGGGACCGTGGAGAATCCAAGGCAGTATAGTCATGCTTTGCTTAACAGTGGGGATAAGTTCTGAGGAGTGTGTCATGGTCAGGCAATCTCGAGACTGTGCCGACACCACGGAGTTCCTAAACCTGGATGGCAGAGCCTCCTACACACCTAGGCCATATGGGACTAATCTGATGGGACCCCCGTTGTTGACTGAAACGTCCCGATGTAGGGCATGACTGTACTTCCCAACTCCAAGGGCACGGAAGTGTAGCCTGTGGGGCTTTTGAAAAGAACAGAGACGCTCAAGGCCTACTCTGGACCCACTGACTCAGAATCTACTGGGATAGTTCCCGGCTTTAAAGACCAGACGTAGTCCACCTCTGCAGACATCTCATCAACGGTTTTTCACGCTGGGCTTTCCCTCATCTGAGAAAACAGGCCAAGAGATTGTGAGGCTCCATAGTTAGTGTTTTAATCCATTTGGCAGGACTCAGTGTTTTTCACGTTCTGTGATACTGGGATCTGCATCTGCACCGTAATGTGTTAAACCTTGAAATCTTGTCCAAAAGTCATGTCGTTACCTGGAGAATCCTTCTGTGAATTCCAGGCAGGTTGCCATCTTTCTGCTTCCGCCTCCTCACCTTGACAATGGGGAGAATAACGGTAACCTACCTTTTGGATGTGAGGATGAAATGAGACAGTTGGTGCAAAGCAGTCGGCACAGGATCTGGCACAAAGTGAAGCCTTCAATCAATTATGATTACAGTAGTTTGTTTTGATTTCCCTCCAGTCGGAATATAGTTTAGTTGAAGTTAGTGGCTGTGTCACAGCTGTGTCTCAGGCTGGTGTCTGCCGCCCTGAGCTAAGCCATAAAAATCCCTGGAATAACTTTTCAAAAGCCTGTTAGCCTCTTGAGGCTCCTACGCTTTTTTATTTTATTTTATTTTATTTTATTTTATTTTATTTTATTTTATTTTATTTTATTGCAGTAACAGTGGATCCCAAGATGATATAGCTTTCAGATGTACGTTGTAATATATTTTGAGTTCTGTGTAGATTACATCGTGTTCACCACCCGAAAACTAATGATAGTCCGTCACCTCACATGTGAGCCTCATCACCCCTTTGGCTCTCTCCCCTCCCCCCTCCCCCTATGGTAACCACCAATCCAATCTCCTTTGCTCTGTGTGCGTTTGTCGTTGTTTTTAGCTTCTCCTTATGAGTGAGATCACACGGTGTTTGACTTTCTCCCTCTGATTTATTTCACTTCACATAATACCCTCAAGGTCCATCCACGTTGTCACAAATGGCCGGATCTCATCGTTTCTTAGGGCCGAGTGGCATTCCATTGTGTATACATACCACATCTTCTTGATCCATTCTTCCCTTGATGGGCACCTAGGTTGCTTCCAAGTTTTGGCTGTTGTGAATAATGCTGCAGTGAACCTAGGGGTGCATGTGTCTTTCTGCATTGGTGTTTTCAAGTTCTTTGGATGAATAGCCAGCAGTGGGCTAGCTGGATCATACATATGGTAGATGTATTCTTAGTTTTCTGAGGATACTCCATACTGCTTTCCATAGTGGCTGCACCGGTCTGCCCTCCCACCAGCAGTGCAGGAGAGTTCCCTTCTCTGCACATCCTCTCCGACACTTGTCTCTTGTCTTGTTACTTAGAGCCATTCTGACCAGAGTAAGGTGACATCTCCTTGTAGTTGTGATTTGCATTTCTCTGATCGCTAAGGATGTTGAGTCCCTTTCCATATGCCTGTTGGCCATCCGTATACCTTCTTTGGAGAAATCACTGCTCAGATCTTTTGCCCGCCTTTTCAATTGGGTTGTTGATTTTTTTTTGCTGTTGAGATGTGTGAGTTCTTTCTGCGTTTTGGATATTAACCCCTTATCCGATATACGGTTTGCAAGAATCTTCTCCCAGTTGTTAGGTTGTGTTTTGGTTTTGTGGATGGTCTCCTTTGCGGTGCAGAGGATGTTTTTTGACTTTGATGTAGTCCCGTTTGTTCATTTTGTATTTTGTCTCCATTGCCCAGTCAGACGTGGTACTTGAAAGTAGGCTGCTAAGACTGATGTCAAAGAGCACACTGCCTATGTTTGCTTGCAGACGTTGCATGGTTTCGGGTCTGACGTTCAAGTGAAAGCCGAGGGAGGAGGCTGCAGTTCCCCCGAGAGCGAGCGTAGCGGGGACCCTGCGTCCCTGTCAGCGCACCTTCCCGCTCCGCGAAGGTCCGAAGCGTGTGGGCGGGGCCGCGGGAGTTCTCCCAGGAGGGTGTCCCCGTCGCTGTCCGCAGTCCACCGCCGGAGGGGGGGCGGGGCAACGGCCGGGCAGCGTCTGGGCGGCGGCGCGCGCGCGCGCGAGGAGAGGAGAGGAGAGGAGAGGAGCGCGCGGCTGCTGGGCCGCCGTCCTGGGAGGCGTGGGAGGCGTCGGCGAGCCGCGCCTGCCTGCCCAGAGCCGAGCCCGGCGGAGTCCGGCCGCGCTGTGCTGCTCTCTCGCGGGCCGGGCTCGTCCGTTCCGCCGGCGTCCGTGGACGCCGCTCCGTGTCCCCGCTGGGCACAGCAGCCCGGGCCCTCCACAGCCACGGCCGCTAGCCTGAGGAGGCCCTCCTTCAGCTCCCGCTCTTCCTGCTCGCCGGACACGGACGACCAGGGCGCCTGCGAAGAGGATTCCACCTGAGAGAGGTACCTGGGGGGCGTGGGCCTGGGGGCTGGTGGGAGGCGAGCGTGTCCCTGAGGAATAGGCTTGTGCGCCAAGAGGTGCCCGTCAGGTCGCGGGACAGCTGTGCGGCGCGGGGAGCGAGGGGGTCTCTTCGTGCGCTTGAGGCGTTCGTGGAACGGGCGGTGTGTGCCGGGCACGGGGCCAGCCTGGGCATGCGGTGCCCGGGAGTCGGGCGCTGAAGCGCCCCCCGTGGTCTTGGCTTCTTGGAAGGACAGACGCGAAGTCGATAAGGACACTGGTCTCGAGGCGTTCTGAGGAGTGCGGGTCTCCCTCTTTTCGAGGCTACGTTCCGTTGGGGTTTTCACGAAGCCTGTTGTGGGCCTGAAGCTCAGGCCGGTTCGGGGGAAGTGGCCTGTGGAGGGCCACGTAATATTTGTGTGCAGAGCCAGTGCTTTCCAAAGCCCTTGACTGTGCAGAAGTCTACCTGTTAGGGGTGCAGTGGGGGCTGTCCGGGGAGCGTTGTGAGCACAGGTATGTGCCCCACACTTGAAAGTCTGGAAAGGAAAGCGTGAGGCTGGAGGGTGCTCCGTTCGTTCCCTCCTTGCCCAGAAAGTCTGGAGAGTTGACTTTGGGACAAGTCCTTCCTTTCCTCTGGTCGGTGCGTGTTCGGTGGCCTGGACACTTGGTGAGCAAGACTGACAGGGTGTTTGACGTACTGGACCTCACAGCCTGGTTGGAAAGGACAGACAGGCAGCAACCAATTACCTAGGAGATACGTAAAGGCAATTTGGTGTTGAGTGTTGAGAACTACGGCATTTTACTGTTAGACTTTGTGACTTAGGCAGTGATGTTGAAGCTGAGAGCAGAGGCCTAAAAGACAAGGAGGACTTGTGCGGGAGAGTGTTGGGACAGGGCAAGGGAGGAGGATGGCCTGTCAGAGGAGCTGAAAGAACGCCCTGGAGACTGGGGCCGCCGCGTAGGGACTGTAGGGTGGGGAAAACAAAACTTTTCCATTGAGGCTGGCGCTTCCTCTAGGTTTTTGGAGACTGAGCGTGGTGATTCAGAACGTGGCCTCTGGAGCCAGACTCTGTCAAATGGGTCCTGGCTCCGCCACCTACGGGCTGTGTGAACTTGGGCAAGTTACTGTACCATTCTGTGTGTCGGTTTCCTGATCTGTAAAACGGGGATGATTATCATACACACTCCATAGGTGAGTGTAAAGGTGAGAGGATATTTCATATCCGTAGAGTACTTAGAGCAGTGTCTGGCCTTTAGTAGGCGTTAGTAGTGGTTGATTAAAGAAATGGATAAATGCATACCTAAGTATTAAAGGCTTGGAGGCTGTCCCTGGTGAAACGTGTGAACTTGAATGGATTACACCCAACTTTGTTTTGTTTCCTTTCCAGCTTGCAGTTGCTACTGACCGCATCTGCAGCACTGTGGAATTAGAAATAATCTCCCTCGACGAGGCTGCTCTTAGTAAAACCATCTAATGCTGTCCAAATTATCCCAGGGAAATAAAAGCCAGTAGTATAGTAGGGTTAGGCTTATTTAATATGTATTCTTTATATTGGTTTGTTTAGTGTTTGTTGGTAACCTTTTTCTTTTTTTTTTTTTTTTGTGGCCAAGCTGCTCGGTTAAAAAGAGCAGATTAGCTAGGAAATGGTTCAGACCCAGAGAAAAGTAGAGAGTCGTGTAAGCAGAGCACGCCTTTCCTCGACTCTCTGTCGAGAGCTTTTGTGATTCCAGCTGCTCTCTGCCTCAGACGAGGTGCCCTCTGCGTGTGCAGTCATCTAAACAGTGCAGGGTCTGGGACCGTGGAGAATCCAAGGCAGTATAGTCATGCTTTGCTTAACAGTGGGGATAAGTTCTGAGGAGTGTGTCATGGTCAGGCAATCTCGAGACTGTGCCGACACCACGGAGTTCCTAAACCTGGATGGCAGAGCCTCCTACACACCTAGGCCATATGGGACTAATCTGATGGGACCCCCGTTGTTGACTGAAACGTCCCGATGTAGGGCATGACTGTACTTCCCAACTCCAAGGGCACGGAAGTGTAGCCTGTGGGGCTTTTGAAAAGAACAGAGACGCTCAAGGCCTACTCTGGACCCACTGACTCAGAATCTACTGGGATAGTTCCCGGCTTTAAAGACCAGACGTAGTCCACCTCTGCAGACATCTCATCAACGGTTTTTCACGCTGGGCTTTCCCTCATCTGAGAAAACAGGCCAAGAGATTGTGAGGCTCCATAGTTAGTGTTTTAATCCATTTGGCAGGACTCAGTGTTTTTCACGTTCTGTGATACTGGGATCTGCATCTGCACCGTAATGTGTTAAACCTTGAAATCTTGTCCAAAAGTCATGTCGTTACCTGGAGAATCCTTCTGTGAATTCCAGGCAGGTTGCCATCTTTCTGCTTCCGCCTCCTCACCTTGACAATGGGGAGAATAACGGTAACCTACCTTTTGGATGTGAGGATGAAATGAGACAGTTGGTGCAAAGCAGTCGGCACAGGATCTGGCACAAAGTGAAGCCTTCAATCAATTATGATTACAGTAGTTTGTTTTGATTTCCCTCCAGTCGGAATATAGTTTAGTTGAAGTTAGTGGCTGTGTCACAGCTGTGTCTCAGGCTGGTGTCTGCCGCCCTGAGCTAAGCCATAAAAATCCCTGGAATAACTTTTCAAAAGCCTGTTAGCCTCTTGAGGCTCCTACGCTTTTTTATTTTATTTTATTTTATTTTATTTTATTTTATTTTATTTTATTTTATTGCAGTAACAGTGGATCCCAAGATGATATAGCTTTCAGATGTACGTTGTAATATATTTTGAGTTCTGTGTAGATTACATCGTGTTCACCACCCGAAAACTAATGATAGTCCGTCACCTCACATGTGAGCCTCATCACCCCTTTGGCTCTCTCCCCTCCCCCCTCCCCCTATGGTAACCACCAATCCAATCTCCTTTGCTCTGTGTGCGTTTGTCGTTGTTTTTAGCTTCTCCTTATGAGTGAGATCACACGGTGTTTGACTTTCTCCCTCTGATTTATTTCACTTCACATAATACCCTCAAGGTCCATCCACGTTGTCACAAATGGCCGGATCTCATCGTTTCTTAGGGCCGAGTGGCATTCCATTGTGTATACATACCACATCTTCTTGATCCATTCTTCCCTTGATGGGCACCTAGGTTGCTTCCAAGTTTTGGCTGTTGTGAATAATGCTGCAGTGAACCTAGGGGTGCATGTGTCTTTCTGCATTGGTGTTTTCAAGTTCTTTGGATGAATAGCCAGCAGTGGGCTAGCTGGATCATACATATGGTAGATGTATTCTTAGTTTTCTGAGGATACTCCATACTGCTTTCCATAGTGGCTGCACCGGTCTGCCCTCCCACCAGCAGTGCAGGAGAGTTCCCTTCTCTGCACATCCTCTCCGACACTTGTCTCTTGTCTTGTTACTTAGAGCCATTCTGACCAGAGTAAGGTGACATCTCCTTGTAGTTGTGATTTGCATTTCTCTGATCGCTAAGGATGTTGAGTCCCTTTCCATATGCCTGTTGGCCATCCGTATACCTTCTTTGGAGAAATCACTGCTCAGATCTTTTGCCCGCCTTTTCAATTGGGTTGTTGATTTTTTTTTGCTGTTGAGATGTGTGAGTTCTTTCTGCGTTTTGGATATTAACCCCTTATCCGATATACGGTTTGCAAGAATCTTCTCCCAGTTGTTAGGTTGTGTTTTGGTTTTGTGGATGGTCTCCTTTGCGGTGCAGAGGATGTTTTTTGACTTTGATGTAGTCCCGTTTGTTCATTTTGTATTTTGTCTCCATTGCCCAGTCAGACGTGGTACTTGAAAGTAGGCTGCTAAGACTGATGTCAAAGAGCACACTGCCTATGTTTGCTTGCAGACGTTGCATGGTTTCGGGTCTGACGTTCAAGTGAAAGCCGAGGGAGGAGGCTGCAGTTCCCCCGAGAGCGAGCGTAGCGGGGACCCTGCGTCCCTGTCAGCGCACCTTCCCGCTCCGCGAAGGTCCGAAGCGTGTGGGCGGGGCCGCGGGAGTTCTCCCAGGAGGGTGTCCCCGTCGCTGTCCGCAGTCCACCGCCGGAGGGGGGGCGGGGCAACGGCCGGGCAGCGTCTGGGCGGCGGCGCGCGCGCGCGCGAGGAGAGGAGAGGAGAGGAGAGGAGCGCGCGGCTGCTGGGCCGCCGTCCTGGGAGGCGTGGGAGGCGTCGGCGAGCCGCGCCTGCCTGCCCAGAGCCGAGCCCGGCGGAGTCCGGCCGCGCTGTGCTGCTCTCTCGCGGGCCGGGCTCGTCCGTTCCGCCGGCGTCCGTGGACGCCGCTCCGTGTCCCCGCTGGGCACAGCAGCCCGGGCCCTCCACAGCCACGGCCGCTAGCCTGAGGAGGCCCTCCTTCAGCTCCCGCTCTTCCTGCTCGCCGGACACGGACGACCAGGGCGCCTGCGAAGAGGATTCCACCTGAGAGAGGTACCTGGGGGGCGTGGGCCTGGGGGCTGGTGGGAGGCGAGCGTGTCCCTGAGGAATAGGCTTGTGCGCCAAGAGGTGCCCGTCAGGTCGCGGGACAGCTGTGCGGCGCGGGGAGCGAGGGGGTCTCTTCGTGCGCTTGAGGCGTTCGTGGAACGGGCGGTGTGTGCCGGGCACGGGGCCAGCCTGGGCATGCGGTGCCCGGGAGTCGGGCGCTGAAGCGCCCCCCGTGGTCTTGGCTTCTTGGAAGGACAGACGCGAAGTCGATAAGGACACTGGTCTCGAGGCGTTCTGAGGAGTGCGGGTCTCCCTCTTTTCGAGGCTACGTTCCGTTGGGGTTTTCACGAAGCCTGTTGTGGGCCTGAAGCTCAGGCCGGTTCGGGGGAAGTGGCCTGTGGAGGGCCACGTAATATTTGTGTGCAGAGCCAGTGCTTTCCAAAGCCCTTGACTGTGCAGAAGTCTACCTGTTAGGGGTGCAGTGGGGGCTGTCCGGGGAGCGTTGTGAGCACAGGTATGTGCCCCACACTTTGAAAGTCTGGAAAGGAAAGCGTGAGGCTGGAGGGTGCTCCGTTCGTTCCCTCCTTGCCCAGAAAGTCTGGAGAGTTGACTTTGGGACAAGTCCTTCCTTTCCTCTGGTCGGTGCGTGTTCGGTGGCCTGGACACTTGGTGAGCAAGACTGACAGGGTGTTTGACGTACTGGA
>NW_027221920.1:0-97094 GCF_041296265.1 Equus caballus
GAACTCCGTGGTGTCGGCACAGTCTCGAGATTGCCTGACCATGACACACACTCCTCAGAACTTATCCCCACTGTTAAGCAAAGCATGACTATACTGCCTTGGATTCTCCACGGTCCCAGACCCTGTGCACTGTTTAGATGACTGCACACGCAGAGGGCACCCTCGCTTGAGGCAGAGAGCAGCTGGAATCACAAAAGCTCTCGACAGAGAGTCAAGGAAAGGCGTGCTCTGCTTACACGACTCTCTACTTTTCTCTGGGTCTGAACCATTTCCTAGCTAATCTGCTCTTTTTAACCGAGCAGCTTGGCCACAAAAAAAAAAAAAAAAAAAAAGGTTACCAACAAACACTAAACAAACCAATATAAAGAATACATATTAAATAAGCCTAACCCTACTATACTACTGGCTTTATTTCCCTGGGATAATTTGGACAGCATTAGATGGTTTTACTAAGAGCAGCCTCGTCGAGGGAGATTATTTCTAATTCCACAGTGCTGCAGATGCGGTCAGTAGCAACTGCAAGCTGGAAAGGAAACAAAAACAAAGTTGGGTGTAATCCATTCAAGTTCACACGTTTCACCAGGGACAGCCTCCAAGCCTTTAATACTTAGGTATGCATTTATCCATTTCTTTAATCAACCACTACTAACGCCTACTAAAGGCCAGACACTGCTCTAGTACTCTACGGATATGAAATATCCTCTCACCTTTACACTCACCTATGGAGTGTGTATGATAATCATCCCCGTTTTACAGATCAGGAAACCGACACACAGAATGGTACAGTAACTTGCCCAAGTTCACACAGCCCGTAGGTGGCGGAGCCAGGACCCATTTGACAGAGTCTGGCTCCAGAGGCCACGTTCTGAATCACCACGCTCAGTCTCCAAAAACCTAGAGGAAGCGCCAGCCTCAATGGAAAAGTTTTGTTTTCCCCACCCCTACAGTCCCTACGCGGCGGCCCCAGTCTCCAGGGCGTTCTTTCAGCTCCTCTGACAGGCCATCCTCCTCCCTTGCCCTGTCCCAACACTCTCCCGCACAAGTCCTCCTTGTCTTTAGGCCTCTGCTCTCAGCTTCAACATCACTGCCTAAGTCACAAAGTCTAACAGTAAATGCCGTAGTTCTCAACACTCAACACCAAATTGCCTTTACGTATCTCCTAGGTAATTGGTTGCTGCCTGTCTGTCCTTTCCAACCAGGCTGTGAGGTCCAGTACGTCAAACACCCTGTCAGTCTTGCTCACCAAGTGTCCAGGCCACCGAACACGCACCGACCAGAGGAAAGGAAGGACTTGTCCCAAAGTCAACTCTCCAGACTTTCTGGGCAAGGAGGGAACGAACGGAGCACCCTCCAGCCTCACGCTTTCCTTTCCAGACTTTCAAGTGTGGGGCACATACCTGTGCTCACAACGCTCCCGGACAGCCCCCACTGCACCCCTAACAGGTAGACTTCTGCACAGTCAAGGCTGAAAGCACTGGCTCTGCACACAAATATTACGTGGCCCTCCACAAGGCCACTTCCTCGAACCGGCCTGAGCTTCAGGCCCACAACAGGCTTCGTGAAAACCCCAACGGAACGTAGCCTCGAAAAGAGGGAGACCGAATTCTCAGAACGCCGAGACCAGTGTCCTTACCGACTCCCCGTCTGTCCTTCCAAGAAGCCAAGACCACGGGGGCGCTTCAGCGCCCACCCCGGGCACCGCATGCCCAGGCTGGCCCCGCGTGCCCGGCACACCGCCCGTTCCACGAACGCCTCAAGCGCACGAAGAGACCCCCTCGCTCCCCGCGCCGCACAGCTGCCACCGTCCCGCACGTCCGGACGGGCCACCTCCTTGGGCTGCGCGGTGCCCATTCCTCAGGGACCGCTGTCGGCCCCACCAGCCTCCCCCAGGCCCACGCCCCAGGTACCTCTCAGGTGGAATCCTCTTCGCAGGCGCCCTGGTCGTCCGTGTCCGGCGAGCAGGAAGAGCGGGAGCTGAAGGAGGGCCTCCTCAGGCTAGCGGCCGTGGCTGTGGGAGGGCCCGGCTGCTGTGCCCAGCGGGGACACGGAGCGGCGTCGACGGACGCCGGCGGAACGGACGCAGCCCGGCCCGCGAGAGAGCAGCACAGCGCGGCCGGACTCCGCCGGGCTCGGCCGGGGGGCAGGCGCGGCTCGCCGACGCCTCCCACGCCTCCCAGGACGGCGGCCCAGCAGCCGCGCGCTCCTCTCCTCCTCTCCTCTCCTCGCGCGCGCGCCGCCGCCCAGACGCTGCCCGGCCGCGTGCCCCGCCCTCCGGCGGTGGACTGCGGACAGCGACGGGGACACCCTCCTGGGAGAACTCCGCGGCCCCGCCCACACGCTTCGGACCTTCGCGGAGCGGGAAGGCGCCGGACAGGGACGCAGGGCCCCCGCTACGCCGCTCGGGGGAACTGCAGCCTCCTCCCTCGGCTTTCACTTGGAACGTCAGACCCGAAAACCATGCAACGTCTGCAAGCAAACATAGGCAGTGTGCTCTTTGACATCAGTCTTAGCAGCCTACTTTCAAGTACCACGTCTGACTGGGCAATGGAGACAAAATACAAAATGAACAAATCGACTACATCAAAGTCAAAAAACATCCTCTGCACCGCAAAGGAGACCATCCACAAAACCAAAACACAACCTAACAACTGGGAGAGAAGATTCTGCAAACCGTATATCGGATAAGGGGTTAATATCCAAAACGCAGAAAGAACTCACACATCTCAACAGCAAAAAAAATCAACAACCCAATTGGAAAAGGGCAAAAGATCTGAGAAAGGATTTCTCCAAAGAAGGTATACGGATGGCCAACAGCATATGGAAAGGGACTCCAACATCCTTAGCGATCAGAGAAATGCAAATCACAACTACAAGGAGATGTCACCTTACTCTGGTCAGAATGGCTCTAAGTAACAAGACAAGAGACAAGTGTCGGAGAGGATGTGCAGAGAAGGGAACTCTCCTGCACTGCTGGTGGGAGGGCAGACCGGTGCAGCCACTATGGAAAGCAGTATGGAGTATCCTCAGAAAACTAAGAATACATCTACCATATGTATGATCCAGCTAGCCCACTGCTGGCTATTCATCCAAAGAACTTGAAAACACCAATGCAGAAAGACACATGCACCCCTAGGTTCACTGCAGTATTATCTACAACAGCCAAAACTTGGAAGCAACCTAGGTGCCCATCAAGGGAAGAATGGATCAAGAAGATGTGGTATGTATACACAATGGAATGCCACTCGGCCCTAAGAAAACGATGAGATCCGGCCATTTGTGACAACGTGGATGGACCTTGAGGGTATTATGTGAAGTGAAATAAATCAGAGGGAGAAAGTCAAACACCGTGTGATCTCACTCATAAGGAGAAGCTAAAAACAACGACAAACGCACACAGAGCAAAGGAGATTGGATTGGTGGTTACCATAGGGGGAGGGGGAGGGGAGAGCCAAAGGGGTGATGAGGCTCACATGAGGTGACGGACTATCATTAGTTTTCGGTGGTGAACACGATGTAATCTACACAGAACTCAAAATATATTACAACGTACATCTGAAAGCTATATCATCTTGGGATCCACTGTTACTGCAATAAAATAAAATAAAAATAAAATAAAATAAAATAAAATAAAATAAAATAAAAAGCGTAGGAGCCTCAAGAGGCTAAATAGGCTTTTGAAAAGTTATTCCAGGGATTTTTATGGCTTAGCTCAGGGCGGCAGACACCAGCCTGAGACACAGCTGTGACACAGCCACTAACTTCAACTAAACTATATTCCGACTGGAGGGAAATCAAAACAAACTACTGTAATCATAATTGATTGAAGGCTTCACTTTGTGCCAGATCCTGTGCCGACTGCTTTGCACCAACTGTCTCATTTCATCCTCACATCCAAAAGGTAGGTTACCGTTATTCTCCCCATTGTCAAGGTGAGGAGAAGGAAGCAGAAAGATGGCAACCTGCCTGGAATTCACAGAAGGATTCTCCAGGTAACGACATGACTTTTGGACAAGATTTCAAGGTTTAACACATTACGGTGCAGATGCAGATCCCAGTATCACAGTAGCGTGAAAACACTGAGTCCTGCCAAATGGATTAAAACACTAACTATGGAGCCTCACAATCTCTTGGCCTGTTTTCTCAGATGAGGGAAAGCCCAGCGTGAAAAAACCGTTGATGAGATGTCTGCAGAGGTGGACTACGTCTGGTCTTTAAAGCCGGGAACTATCCCAGTAGATTCTGAGTCAGTGGGTCCAGAGTAGGCCTTGAGCGTCTCTGTTCTTTTCAAAGCCCCACAGGCTACACTTCCGTGCCCTTGGAGTTGGGAAGTACAGTCATGCCCTACATCGGGACGTTTCAGTCAACAACGGGGGTCCCATCAGATTAGTCCCATATGGCCTAGGTGTGTAGGAGGCTCTGCCATCCAGGTTTAGGAACTCCGTGGTGTCGGCACAGTCTCGAGATTGCCTGACCATGACACACTCCTCAGAACTTATCCCCACTGTTAAGCAAAGCATGACTATACTGCCTTGGATTCTCCACGGTCCCAGACCCTGCACTGTTTAGATGACTGCACACGCAGAGTGGCACCCCTTTGGCCTGAGGCAGAGAGCAGCTGAATCACAGTGCCTCGACAGAGAGTCGAGGCGGCGTGCTCTGCTTACACGACTCTCACTTTTCTCTCTGGGTCTGAACCATTTCTAGCTAATCTGCTCTTTTTAACCGAGCAGGCTTTGGCCACAAAAAAAAAAAAAAAAAAAGAAAAAGGTTACCAACAAACACTAAACAAACCAATATAAAGAATACATATTAAATAAGCCTAACCCTACTATACTACTGGCTTTTATTTCCTGGGATAATTTGGACAGCATTAGATGGTTTTACTAAGAGCAGCCTCGTCGAGGGAGATTATTTCTAATTCCACAGTGCTGCAGATGCGGTCAGTAGCAACTGCAAGCTGGAAAGGAAACAAAACAAAGTTGGGTAATCCATTCAAGTTCACACGTTTCACCAGGGACAGCCTCCAAGCCTTTAATACTTGTGTATGCATTTATCCATTTCTTTAATCAACCACTACTAACGCCTACTAAAGGCCAGACACTGCTCTAAGTACCTACGGATATGAAATATCCTCACCTTTACACTCACCTATGGAGTGTGTATGATAATCATCCCCGTTTTACAGATCAGGAAACCGACACACAGAATGGTACAGTAACTTGCCCAAGTTCACACAGCCCGAGGTGGCGGAGCGCCAGGACCCATTTGACAGAGTCTGGCTCCAGAGGCCACGTTCTGAATCACCACGCTCAGTCTCCAAAAAACCTAGAGGAAGCGCCAGCCTCAATGGAAAAGCTGTTTTCCACCCTACAGTCCCTACGCGGCGGCCCCAGTCTCCAGGGCGTTCTTTCAGCTCCTCTGACAGGCCATCCTCCTCCCTTGCCCTGTCCCAACACTCTCCCGCACAAGTCCTCCTTGTCTTTTAGGCCTCTGCTCTCAGCTTCAAACATCACTGCCTAAGTCACAAAGTCTAACAGTAAAAATGCCGTAGTTCTCAACACTCAACACCAAATTGCCTTTACGTATCTCCTAGGTAATTGGTTGCTGCCTGTCTGTCCTTTCCAACCAGGCTGTGAGGTCCAGGTACGTCAAACACCCTGTCAGTCTTGCTCACCAAGTGTCCAGGCCACCGAACACGCACCGACCAGAGGAAAGGAAGGACTTGTCCCAAAGTCAACTCTCCAGACTTTCGGGCAAGGAGGGAACGAACGGAGCACCCTCCAGCCTCACGCTTTCCTTTCCACCCCAAGTGTGGGGCACACACCTGTGCTCACAACGCTCCCCGGACAGCCCCCACTGCACCCCTAACAGGTAGATCCTCTGCACAGTCAAGGGCTTTGGAAAGCACTGGCTCTGCACACAAATATTACGTGGCCCTCCACAGGCCACTTCCCGGAACCGGCCTGAGCTTCAGGCCCACAACAGGCTTCGTGAAAACCCCAACGGAACGAGCCTCGAAAAGAGGGAGACCCGCACCCTCAGAACGCCTCGAGACCAGTGTCCTTATCGACTTCGTCTGTCCTTCCAAGAAGCCAAGACCACGGGGGGCGCTTCAGCGCCCGACTCCCGGGCACCGCATGCCCAGGCTGGCCCCGTGCCCGGCACACACCGCCCTGCCTGTCGAACGCCCTCAAGCGCACGAAGAGACCCCCTCGCTCCCCGCGCCGCACAGCTGTCCCGCGACCTGACGGGCAGCCCCTCTTGGCGCACAAGCCTATTCCTCAGGGACACGCCGCTCCCCACCAGCCCCCAGGCCCACGCCCCCCAGGTACCTCTCAGGTGGAATCCTCTTCGCAGGCGCCCTGGTCGTCCGTGTCCGGCGAGCAGGAAGAGCGGGAGTTGAAGGAGGCTCCTCAGGCTAGCGGCCGTGGCTGTGGAGGGCCCGGGCTGCTGTGCCCAGCGGGGACACGGAGCGGCGCCCACGGACGCCGGCGGAACGGACGAGCCCGGCCCGCGAGAGAGCAGCACAGCGCGCCGGACTCCGCCGGGCTCGGCTCTGGGCAGGCAGGCGCGCCCCGCCGACGCCTCCCACGCCTCCCAGACGGCGGCCCAGCAGCCGCGCGCTCCTCTCCTCTCCTCTCCTCTCCTCGCGCGCGCGCCGCCGCCCAGACGCTGCCCGGCCGTTGCCCCGCCCCCTCCGGCGGGGTGGACTGCGGACAGCGACGGGGACACCCTCCTGGGAGAACCCCGCGGCCCCGCCCACACGCTTCGGACCTTCGCGGAGCGGGAAGGTGCGCTGACAGGGACGCAGGGTTCCCGCTACGCCGCTCTCGGGGAACTGCAGCCTCCTCCTCGGCTTTCACTTGAACGTCGACCCGAACCATGCAACGTCTGCAAGCAAACATAGGCAGTGTGCTCTTTGACATCAGTCTTAGCAGCCTACTTTCAAGTACCACGTCTGACTGGGCAATGGAGACAAAATACAAAATGAAACAAACGGGACTACATCAAAGTCAAAAAACATCCTCTGCACCGCAAAGGAGACCATCCACAAAAAACCAAAAAACACAACCTAACAACTGGGAGAAGATTCTTGCAAACCGTATATCGATGGCGTTAATATCCAAAACGCAGAAAGAACTCACACATCTCAACAGCAAAAAAAAATCAACAACCCAATTGAAAAGGCGGGCAAAAAGATCTGAGCAGTGATTTCTCCAAAGAAGGTATACGGATGGCCAACAGGCATATGGAAAGGGACTCAACATCCTTAGCGATCAGAGAAATGCAAATCACAACTACAAGGAGATGTCACCTTACTCTGGTCAGAATGGCTCTAAGTAACAAGACAAGAGACAAGTGGTCGGAGAGGATGTGCAGAGAAGGGAACTCTCCTGCACTGTTGGTGGGAGGGCAGACCGGTGCAGCCACTATGGAAAGCAGTATGGAGTATCCTCAGAAAACCAAGAATACATCTACCATATGTATGATCCAGCTAGCCCACTGCTGGCTATTCATCCAAAGAACTTGAAAACACCAATGCAGAAAGACACATGCACCCCTAGGTTCACTGCAGCATTATTCACAACAGCCAAAACTTGGAAGCAACCTAGGTGCCCATCAAGGGAAGAATGGATCAAGAAGATGTGGTATGTATACACAATGGAATGCCACTCGGCCCTAAGAAACGATGAGATCCGGCCATTTGTGACAACGTGGATGGACCTTGAGGGTATTATGTGAAGTGAAATAAATCAGAGGGAGAAAGTCAAACACCGTGTGATCTCACTCATAAGGAGAAGCTAAAACAACGACAAACGCACACAGAGCAAAAGGAGATTGGATTGGTGGTTACCATAGGGGGAGGGGGGAGGGGAGAGAGCCAAAGGGGTGATGAGGCTCACATGTGAGGTGACGGACTATCATTAGTTTTCGGGTGGTGAACACGATGTAATCTACACAGAACTCAAAATATATTACAACGTACATCTGAAAGCTATATCATCTTGGGATCCACTGTTACTGCAATAAAATAAAATAAAATAAAATAAAATAAAATAAAATAAAATAAAATAAAAAGCGTAGGAGCCTCAAGAGGCTAACAGGCTTTTGAAAAGTTATTCCAGGGATTTTTAAGTGGCTTAGCTCAGGGCGGCAGACACCAGCCTGAGACACAGCTGTGACACAGCCACTAACTTCAACTAAACTATATTCCGACTGGAGGGAAATCAAAAACAAACTACTGTAATCATAATTGATTGAAGGCTTCACTTTGTGCCAGATCCTGTGCCGACTGCTTTGCACCAACTGTCTCATTTCATCCTCACATCCAAAAGGTAGGTTACCGTTATTCTCCCCATTGTCAAGGTGAGGAGGCGAAGCAGAAAGATGGCAACCTGCCTGGAATTCACAGAAGGATTCTCCAGGTAACGACATGACTTTTGGACAAGATTTCAAGGTTTAACACATTACGGTGCAGATGCAGATCCCTCAGTATCACAGAACGTGAAAAACACTGAGTCCTGCCAAATGATTAAAACACTAACTATGGAGCCTCACAATCTCTTGGCCTGTTTTCTCAGATGAGGGAAAGCCCAGCGTGAAAAACCGTTGATGAGATGTCTGCAGAGGTGGACTACGTCTGGCGTAAAGCCGGGAACTATCCTGTGCAGATTTTGAGTCAGTGGGTCCAGAGTAGGCCTTGAGCGTCTCTGTTCTTTTCAAAAGCCCCACAGGCTACACTTCCGTGCCCTTGGAGTTGGGAAGCACAGTCATGCCCTACATCGGGACGTTTCAGTCAACAACGGGGGTCCCATCAGATTAGTCCCATATGGCCTAGGTGTGTAGGAGGCTCTGCCATCCAGGTTTAGGAACTCCGTGGTGTCGGCACAGTCTCGAGATTGCCTGACCATGACACACTCCTCAGAACTTATCCCCACTGTTAAGCAAAGCATGACTATACTGCCTTGGATTCTCCACGGTCCCAGACCCTGCACTGTTTAGATGACTGCACACGCAGAGGGCACCTCGTCTGAGGCAGAGAGCAGCTGGAATCACAAAGCTCTCGACAGAGAGTCGAGGAAAGGCGTGCTCTGCTTACACGACTCTCTACTTTTCTCTGGGTCTGAACCATTTCCTAGCTAATCTGCTCTTTTAACCGAGCAGCTTGGCCACAAAAAAAAAAAAAAAGAAAAAGGTTACCAACAAACACTAAACAAACCAATATAAAGAATACATATTAAATAAGCCTAACCCTACTATACTACTGGCTTTTATTTCCTGGGATAATTTGGACAGCATTAGATGGTTTTACTAAGAGCAGCTCCCGTCGAGGGAGATTATTTCTAATTCCACAGTGCTGCAGATGCGGTCAGTAGCAACTGCAAGCTGGAAAGGAAACAAAACAAAGTTGGGTGTAATCCATCTGGGTTCACACGTTTCACCAGGGACAGCCTCCAAGCCTTTAATACTTAGGTATGCATTTATCCATTTCTTTAATCAACCACTACTAACGCCTACTAAAGGCCAGACACTGCTCTAAGTACTCTACGGATATGAAATATCCTCTCACCTTTGATACTCACCTATGGAGTGTGTATGATAATCATCCCCGTTTTACAGATCAGGAAACCGACACACAGAATGGTACAGTAACTTGCCCAAGTTCACACAGCCCGTAGGTGGCGGAGCCAGGACCCATTTGACAGAGTCTGGCTCCAGAGGCCACGTTCTGAATCACCACGTCAGTCTCCAAAACCTAGAGGAAGCGCCAGCCTCAATGGAAAAGTTTTGTTTTCCCCACCCTACAGTCCCTACGCGGCGGCCCCAGTCTCCAGGGCGTTTCCTTCTTTCAGCTCCTCTGACAGGCCATCCTCCTCCCTTGCCCTGTCCCAACACTCTCCCGCACAAGTCCTCCTTGTCTTTTAGGCCTCTGCTCTCAGCTTCAACATCACTGCCTAAGTCACAAAGTCTAACAGTAAAATGCCGTAGTTCTCAACACTCAACACCAAATTGCCTTTACGTATCTCCTAGGTAATTGGTTGCTGCCTGTCTGTCCTTTCCAACCAGGCTGTGAGGTCCAGTACGTCAAACACCCTGCTCGTCTGTCTGGCTCACCAAGTGTCCAGGCCACCGAACACGCACCGACCAGAGGAAAGGGAAGGACTTGTCCCAAAGTCAACTCTCCAGACTTTCTGGGCAAGGAGGGAACGAACGGAGCACCCCTCCAGCCTCACGCTTTCCTTTCCAGACTTTCAAGTGTGGGGCACATACCTGTGCTCACAACGCTCCCGGACAGCCCCCACTGCACCCCTAACAGGTAGACTTCTGCACAGTCAAGGGCTTGGAAAGCACTGGCTCTGCACACAAATATTACGGCCCTCCACAGGCCACTTCCTCTCGAACCGGCCTGAGCTTCAGGCCCACAACAGGCTTCGTGAAAACCCCAACGGAACGTAGCCTCGAAAAGAGGGAGACCCGTGACCAGAACGCCTCGAGACCAGTGTCCTTATCGACTTCGCGTCTGTCCTTCCAAGAAGCCAAGACCACGGGGGCGCCCTCAGCGCCCGACTCCCGGGCAACCGCATGCCCAGGCTGGCCCCGTGCTCCGGCACACACCGCCCGTTCCACGAATCTTCAAGCGCACGAAGAGACCCCCGCTCCCCGCGCCGCACAGCTGTCCCGCGACCTGACGGGCACCTCTGGCGCACAAGCCTATTCCTCAGGGACACGCCGCCTCCCACCAGCCCCCAGGCCCACGCCCCCCAGGTACCTCTCTCAGGTGGAATCCTTCGCAGGCGCCCTGGTCGTCCGTGTCCGGCGAGCAGGAAGAGCGGGAGCTGAAGGAGTGGCCTCCCAGGCTAGCGGCCGTGGCTGTGGAGGGCCCGGGCTGCTGTGCCCAGCGGGGACACGGAGCGGCGGCCCCACGGACGCCGGCGGAACGGACGAGCCCGGCCCGCGAGAGAGCAGCACAGCGCTGCCGGACTCCGCCGGGCTCGGCTCTGGGCAGGCATGGCCGGCTCGCCGACGCCTCCCACGCCTCCCAGGACGGCGTCCAGCAGCCGCGCGCTCCTCTCCTCTCCTCTCCCTTCCCCGCGCGCGCGCCCGCCCAGACGCTGCCCGGCCGTTGCCCCGCCCTCCGGCGGTGGACTGCGGACAGCGACGGGGACACCCTCCTGGGAGAACTCCCGCGGCCCCGCCCACACGCTTCGGACTCGCGGAGCGGGAAGGTGCGCTGACAGGGACGCAGGCTCCCGCTACGCTCGCTCTCGGGGGAACTGCAGCCTCCTCCCTCGGCTTTCACTTGAACGTCAGACCCGAAACCATGCAACGTCTGCAAGCAAACATAGGCAGTGTGTGCTCTTTGACATCAGTCTTAGCAGCCTACTTTCAAGTACCACGTCTGACTGGGCAATGGAGACAAAATACAAAATGAACAAACGGGACTACATCAAAGTCAAAAACACTCCCATCCGCAAAGGAGACCATCCACAAAACCAAAACACAACCTAACAACTGGGAGAAGATTCTGCAAACCGTATATCGGATAAGGGGTTAATATCCAAAACGCAGAAAGAACTCACACATCTCAACAGCAAAAAAAATCAACAACCCAATTGAAAAGGCGGGCAAAAGATCTGAGCAGTGATTTCTCCAAAGAAGGTATACGGATGGCCAACAGGCATATGGAAAGGGACTCAACATCCTTAGCGATCAGAGAAATGCAAATCACAACTACAAGGAGATGTCACCTTACTCTGGTCAGAATGGCTCTAAGTAACAAGACAAGAGACAAGTGTCGGAGAGGATGTGCAGAGAAGGGGAACTCTCCTGCACTGCTGGTGGGAGGGCAGACCGGTGCAGCCACTATGGAAAGCAGTATGGAGTATCCTCAGAAAAAAACTAAGAATACATCTACCATATGTATGATCCAGCTAGCCCACTGCTGGCTATTCATCCAAAGAACTTGAAAACACCAATGCAGAAAGACACATGCACCCCTAGGTTCACTGCAGCATTATTCACAACAGCCAAACTTGGAAGCAACCTAGGTGCCCATCAAGGGAAGAATGGATCAAGAAGATGTGGTATGTATACACAATGGAATGCCACTCGCCCCAAGAAAACATGAGATCCGGCCATTGTGACAACGTGGATGGACCTTGAGGGTATTATGTGAAGTGAAATAAATCAGAGGGAGAAAGTCAAACACCGTGTGATCTCACTCATAAGGAGAAGCTAAAAACAACGACAAACGCACACAGAGCAAAGGAGATTGGATTGGTGGTTACCATAGGGGGAGGGGGGAGGGGAGAGAGCCAAAGGGGTGATGAGGCTCAGCATGTGAGGTGACGGACTATCATTAGTTTTCGGGTGGTGAACACGATGTAATCTACACAGAACTCAAAATATATTACAACGTACATCTGAAAGCTATATCATCTTGGGATCCACTGTTACTGCAATAAAATAAAATAAAATAAAATAAAATAAAATAAAATAAAATAAAATAAAATAAAAAAAGCGTAGGAGCCTCAAGAGGCTAACAGGCTTTTGAAAAGTTATTCCAGGGGATTTTTATGGCTTAGCTCAGGGCGGGGCAGACACCAGCCTGAGACACAGCTGTGACACAGCCACTAACTTCAACTAAACTATATTCCGACTGGAGGGAAATCAAACAAACTACTGTAATCATAATTGATTGAAGGCTTCACTTTGTGCCAGATCCTGTGCCGACTGCTTTGCACCAACTGTCTCATTTCATCCTCACATCCAAAAGGTAGGTTACCGTTATTCTCCCCATTGTCAAGGTGAGGAGGCGGAAGCAGAAAGATGGCAACCTGCCTGAATTCAATAGAAGGATTCTCCAGGTAACGACATGACTTTTGGACAAGATTTCAAGGTTTAACACATTACGGTGCAGATGCAGATCCCAGTATCACAGAACGTGAAAAACACTGAGTCCTGCCAAATGGATTAAAACACTAACTATGGAGCCTCACAATCTCTTGGCCTGTTTTCTCAGATGAGGGAAAGCCCAGCGTGAAAAACCGTTGATGAGATGTCTGCAGAGGTGGACTACGTCTGGTCTTTAAAGCCGGGAACTATCCCAGTAGATTCTGAGTCAGTGGGTCCAGAGTAGGCCTTGAGCGTCTCTGTTCTTTTCAAAAGCCCCACAGGCTACACTTCCGTGCCCTTGGAGTTGGGAAGTACAGTCATGCCCTACATCGGGACGTTTCAGTCAACAACGGGGGTCCCACTGTGATTAGTCCCATATGGCCTAGGTGTAGGAGGCTCTGCCATCCAGGTTTAGGAACTCCGTGGTGTCGGCACAGTCTCGAGATTGCCTGACCATGACACACTCCTCAGAACTTATCCCCACTGTTAAGCAAAAGCATGACTATACTGCTCAGATTCTCCACGGTCCCAGACCCTGCACTGTTTAGATGACTGCACACGCAGAGGGCACCGCGTCTGAGGCAGAGAGCAGCTGGAATCACAAAAGCTCTCGACAGAGAGTCGAGGAAAGGCGTGCTGGGTTTCAGTTTACACGACTCTCTACTTTTCTCTGGGTCTGAACCATTTCCTAGCTAATCTGCTCTTTTTAACCGAGCAGCTTGGCCACAAAAAAAAAAAAAAAGAAAAAGGTTACCAACAAACACTAAACAAACCAATATAAAGAATACATATTAAATAAGCCTAACCCTACTATACTACTGGCTTTTATTTCCCTGGGATAATTTGGACAGCATTAGATGGTTTTACTAAGAGCAGCCTCGTCGAGGGAGATTATTTCTAATTCCACAGTGCTGCAGATGCGGTCAGTAGCAACTGCAAGCTGGAAAGGAAACAAAACAAAGTTGGGTGTAATCCATTCAAGTTCACACGTTTCACCAGGGACAGCCTCCAAGCCTTTAATACTTAGGGTATGCATTTATCCATTTCTTAATCAACCACTACTAACGCCTACTAAAGGCCAGACACTGCTCTAGTACTCTACGGATATGAAATATCCTCTCACCTTTACACTCACCTATGGAGTGTGTATGATAATCATCCCCGTTTTACAGATCAGGAAACCGACACACAGAATGGTACAGTAACTTGCCCAAGTTCACACAGCTCGTAGGTGGCGGAGCCAGGACCCATTTGACAGAGTCTGGCTCCAGAGGCCACGTTCTGAATCACCACGCTCAGTCTCCAAAAAACCTAGGAGGAAGCGCCAGCCTCAATGGAAAAGTTTTGTTTTCCCCACCCTACAGTCCCTACGCGGTGGCCCCAGTCTCCAGGGCGTTCTTCAGCTCCTCTGACAGGCCATCCTCCTCCTTGCCCTGTCCCAACACTCTCCCGCACAAGTCCTCCTTGTCTTTTAGGCCTCTGCTCTCAGCTTCAACATCACTGCCTAAGTCACAAAGTCTAACAGTAAAATGCCGTATTTCTCAACACTCAACACCAAATTGCCTTTACGTATCTCCTAGGTAATTGGTTGCTGCCTGTCTGTCCTTTCCAACCAGGCTGTGAGGTCCAGTACGTCAAACACCCTGTCAGTCTTGCTCACCAAGTGTCCAGGCCACCGAACACGCACCGACCAGAGGAAAGGAAGGACTTGTCCCAAAGTCAACTCTCCAGACTTTCTGGGCAAGGAGGGAACGAATCTGAGCACCCTCCAGCCTCACGCTTTCCTTTCCAGATTCTTCAAGTGTGGGGTACATACCTGCGGCTCACAACGCTCCCCGGACAGCCCCCACTGCACCCTAACAGGTAGACTTCTGCACAGGGTCAAGGGCTTTGGAAAGCACTGGCTCTGCACACAAATATTACGTGGCCCTCCACAGGCCACTCTCTCCGAACCGGCCTGAGCTTCAGGCCCACAACAGGCTTCGTGAAAACCCCAACGGAACGTAGCCTCGAAAGAGAGACCCGCACCCTCAGAACGCCTCGAGACCAGTGTCCTTATCGACTTCGTCTGTCCTTCCAAGAAGCCAAGACCACGGGGGCGCTTCAGCGCCCGACCCCGGGCACCGCATGCCCAGGCTGGCTCCCGTGCCCGGCACACACCGCCCGTTCCACGAACGCCTCAAGCGCACGAAGAGACCCCTCGCTCCCCGCGCCGCACAGCTGTCCCGCGACCCGACGGGCACCTCTTGGCGCACAAGCCTATTCCTCAGGGACACGCTCGCCCTCCCACCAGCTCCCCAGGCCCACGCCCCCCAGGTACCTCTCTCAGGTGGAATCCTCTTCGGCAGCGCCCTGGTCGTCCGTGTCCGGCGAGCAGGAAGAGCGGGAGCTGAAGGAGGGCCTCCTCAGGCTAGCGGCCGTGGCTGTGGAGGGCCCGGGCTGCTGTGCCCATGGGGAGACACGGAGCGGCGTCCACGGACGCCGGCGGAACGGACGAGCCCGCCCGCGAGAGAGCAGCACAGCGCGGCCGGACTCCGCCGGGCTCGGCTCTGGGCAGGCAGGCGCGGCTCGCCGACGCCTCCCACGCCTCTGGTGACGGAAGGCGGCGGCGGCCCAGCAGCCGCGCGCTCCTCTCCTCTCCTCTCCTCTCCTCGCGCGCGCGCGCCGCCGCCCAGACGCTGCCCGGCCGTTGCCCCGCCCCCCTCCGGCGGTGGACTGCGGACAGCGACGGGGACACCCTCCCCTGGGAGAACTCCCGCGGCCCCGCCCCACACGCTCGACCTTCGCGGAGCGGGAAGGTGCGCGACAGGGACGCAGGGTCCGCTACGCCGCTCTCGGGGGAACTGCAGCCTCCTCCCTCGGCTTTTCACTTGAACGTCAGACCCGAAAACCATGCAACGTCTGCAAGCAAACATAGGCAGTGTGCTCTTTGACATCAGTCTTAGCAGCCTACTTTCAAGTACCACGTCTGACTGGGCAATGGAAACAAAATACAAAATGAACAAACGGGACTACATCAAAGTCAAAAAACATCCTCTGCACCGCAAAGGAGACCATCCACAAACCAAAACACAACCTAACAACTGGGAGAAGATTCTTGCAAACCGTATATCGGATAAGGGGTTAATATCCAAACGCAGAAAGAACTCACACATCTCAACAGCAAAAATCAACAACCCAATTGGAAAAGGCGGGCAAAAAAGATCTGAGCAGTGATTTCTCCAAAAGAAGGTATACGGATGGCCAACAGGCATATGGAAAGGGACTCAACATCCTTAGCGATCAGAGAAATGCAAATCACAACTACAAGGAGATGTCACCTTACTCTGGTCAGAATGGCTCTAAGTAACAAGACAAGAGACAAGTGTCGGAGAGGATGTGCAGAGAAGGGAACTCTCCTGCACTGCTGGTGGGAGGGCAGACCGGTGCAGCCACTATGGAAAGCAGTATGGAGTATCCTCAGAAAACTAAGAATACATCTACCATATGTATGATCCAGCTAGCCCACTGCTGGCTATTCATCCAAAGAACTTGAAAACACCAATGCAGAAAGACACATGCACCCCTAGGTTCACTGCAGCATTATTCACAACAGCCAAAACTTGGAAGCAACCTAGGTGCCCATCAAGGGAAGAATGGATCAAGAAGATGTGGTATGTATACACAATGGAATGCCACTCGCCCTAAGAAACGATGAGATCCGGCCATTTGTGACAACGTGGATGGACCTTGAGGGTATTATGTGAAGTGAAATAAATCAGAGGGAGAAAGTCAAACACCGTGTGATCTCACTCATAAGGAGAAGCTAAAAACAACGACAAACGCACACAGAGCAAAGGAGATTGGATTGGTGGTTACCATAGGGGGAGGGGGGAGGGGAGAGAGCCAAAGGGGTGATGAGGCTCACATGTGAGGTGACGGACTATCATTAGTTTTCGGGTGGTGAACACGATGTAATCTACACAGAACTCAAATATATTACAACGTACATCTGAAACATATCATCTTGGGATCCACTGTTACTGCAATAAAATAAAATAAAATAAAATAAAATAAAATAAAATAAAATAAAATAAAAAGCGTAGGAGCCTCAAGAGGCTAACAGGCTTGAAAGTTATTCCAGGGATTTCCATGGCTTAGCTCAGGGCGGCAGACACCAGCCTGAGACACAGCTGTGACACAGCCACTAACTTCAACTAAACTATATTCCGACTGGAGGGAAATCAAAACAAACTACTGTAATCATAATTGATTGAAGGCTTCACTTTGTGCCAGATCCTGTGCCGACTGCTTTGCACCAACTGTCTCATTTCATCCTCACATCCAAAAGGTAGGTTACCGTTATTCTCCCCATTGTCAAGGTGAGGAGGCGGAAGCAGAAAGATGGCAACCTGCCTGGAATTCACAGAAGGATTCTCCAGGTAACGACATGACTTTTGGACAAGATTTCAAGGCTTAACACATTACGGTGCAGATGCAGATCCCAGTATCACAGAACGTGAAAAAACACTGAGTCCTGCCAAATGGATTAAAACACTAACTATGGAGCCTCACAATCTCTTGGCCTGTTTTCTCAGATGAGGGAAAGCCCAGCGTGAAAACCGTTGATGAGATGTCTGCAGAGGTGACTACGTCTGGTCTTTAAAGCCGGGAACTATCCCAGTAGATTCTTGAGTCAGTGGGTCCAGAGTAGGCCTTGAGCGTCTCTGTTCTTTTCAAAAGCCCTACACAGGCTACACTTCCGTGCCCTTGGAGTTGGGAAGTACAGTCATGCCCTACATCGGGACGTTTCAGTCAACAACGGGGGTCCCATCAGATTAGTCCCATATGGCCTAGGTGTGTAGGAGGCTCTGCCATCCAGGTTTAGAACTCCGTGGTGTCGGCACAGTCTCGAGATTGCCTGACCATGACACACTCCTCAGAACTTATCCCCACTGTTAAGCAAAGCATGACTATACTGCCTTGGATTCTCCACGGTCCCAGACCTGCACTGTTTAGATGACTGCACACGCAGAGGGCACCTCGTCTGAGGCAGAGAGCAGCTGGAATCACAAAAGCGCCCCGACAGAGAGTCGAGGAAAGGCGTGCTCTGCTTACACGACTCTCTACTTTTCTGGGTCTGAACTATTTCAGCTAATCTGCTCTTTTTAACCGAGCAGCTTGGCCACAAAAAAAAAAAAAAGAAAAAAGGTTACCAACAAACACTAAACAAACCAATATAAAGAATACATATTAAATAAGCCTAACCCTACTATACTACTGGCTTTTATTTCCCTGGGATAATTTGGACAGCATTAGATGGTTTTACTAAGAGCAGCCTCGTCGAGGGAGATTATTTCTAATTCCACAGTGCTGCAGATGCGGTCAGTAGCAACTGCAAGCTGGAAAGGAAACAAAACAAAGTTGGGTGTAATCCATTCAAGTTCATGACGTTTCACCAGGGACAGCCTCCAAGCCTTTAATACTTAGGTATGCATTTATCCATTTCTTTAATCAACCACTACTAACGCCTACTAAAGGCCAGACACTGCTCTAAGTACTCTACGGATATGAAATATCCTCTCACCTTTACACTCACCTATGGAGTGTGTATGATAATCATCCCCGTTTTACAGATCAGAAACTGACACACAGAATGGTACAGTAACTTGCCCAAGTTCACACAGCCCGTAGGTGGCGGAGCCAGGACCCATTTGACAGAGTCTGGCTCCAGAGGCCACGTTCTGAATCACCACGCTCAGTCTCCAAAACCTAGAGGAAGCGCCAGCCTCAATGGAAAAGTTTTGTTTTCCCCACCCTACAGTCCCTACGCGGCGGCCCCAGTCTCCAGGGCGTTCTTTCAGCTCCTCTGACAGGGGGCCATCCTCCTCCCTTGCCCTGTCCCAACACTCTCCCCGCACAAGTCCTCCTTGTCTTTAGGCCTCTGCTCTCAGCTTCAACATCACTGCCTAAGTCACAAAGTCTAACAGTAAAATGCGCGAAGTTCTCAACACTCAACACCAAATTGCCTTTACGTATCTCCTAGGTAATTGGTTGCTGCCTGTCTGTCCTTTCCAACCAGGCTGTGAGGTCCAGTACGTCAAACACCCTGTCAGTCTTGCTCACCAAGTGTCCAGGCCACCGAACACGCACCGACCAGAGGAAAGGAAGGACTTGTCCCAAAGTCAACTCTCCAGACTTTCTGGGCAAGGAGGGAACGAACGGAGCACCCTCCAGCCTCACGCTTTCCTTTCCAGACTTTCAAGTGTGGGGCACATACCTGTGCTCACAACGCTCCCGGACAGCCCCCACTGCACCCCTAACAGGTAGACTTCTGCACAGTCAAGGGCTTTGGAAAGCACTGGCTCTGCACACAAATATTACGTGGCCCTCCACAGGCCACTTCCCCGAACCGGCCTGGGAGCTCAGGCCCACAACAGGCTTCGTGAAAACCCCAACGGAACGTAGCCTCGAAAAAGAGGGAGACCCGCACTCCTCAGAACGCCTCGAGACCAGTGTCCTTATCGACTTCGCGCCTGTCCTTCCCAAGAAGCCAAGACCACGGGGGGCGCTTCAGCGCCCGACTCCCGGGCACCGCATGCCCAGGCTGGCCCCGTGCCCGGCACACACCGCCCGTTCCACGAACGCCCTGCGCACGAAGAGACCCCCTCGCTCCCCGCGCCGCACAGCTGTCCCGCGACCTGACGGGCACCTCTGGCGCACAAGCCTATTCCTCAGGGACACGCCGCTCCCACCAGCCCCCAGGCCCACGCCCCCCAGGTACCTCTCTCAGGTGGAATCCTCTTCGCAGGCGCCCTGGTCGTCCGTGTCCGGCGAGCAGGAAGAGCGGGAGCTGGAAGGAGGGCCTCCTCAGGCTAGCGGCCGTGGCTGTGGAGGGCCCGGGCTGCTGTGCCCAGCGGGGGACACGGAGCGGCGTCCACGGACGCCGGCGGAACGGACGAGCCCGGGCCCGCGAGAGAGCAGCACAGCGCGGCCGGACCTCGCCGGGCTCGGCTCTGGGCAGGCGGCGGCGCGCGCCCGCCGACGCCTCCCACGCCTCCCAGGACGGCGCGGCCCAGCAGCCGCGCGCTCCCTCTCCCTCTCCTCCTCTCCCTCGCGCGCGCGCGCGCCGCCGCCCAGACGCTGCCCGGCCGTTGCCCCCGCCCCTCCGGCGGTGGACTGCGGACAGCGACGGGGACACCCTCCTGGGAGAACTCCCGCGGCCCCGCCCACACGCTTCGGACCTTCGCGGAGCGGGAAGGTGCGCTGACAGGGACGCAGGTTCCCCGCTACGCTCGGGGGAACTGCAGCCTCCTCCCTCGGCTTTCACTTGAACGTCAGACCCGAAACCATGCAACGTCTGCAAGCAAACATAGGCAGTGTGCTCTTTGACATCAGTCTTAGCAGCCTACTTTCTCAAGTACCACGTCTGACTGGGCAATGGAGACAAAATACAAAATGAACAAACGGGACTACATCAAAGTCAAAAAACATCCTCTGCACCGCAAAGGAGACCATCCACAAAACCAAAACACAACCTAACAACTGGGAGAAGAAATTCTGCAAACCGTATATCGGATAAGGGGTTAATATCCAAAACGCAGAAAGAACTCACACATCTCAACAGCAAAAAAAAAATCAACAACCCAATTGAAAAGGCGGGCAAAAGATCTGGAGCAGTGATTTCTCCAAAGAAGGTATACGGATGGCCAACAGGCATATGGAAAGGGACTCAACATCCTTAGCGATCAGAGAAATGCAAATCACAACTACAAGGAGATGTCACCTTACTCTGGTCAGAATGGCTCTAAGTAACAAGACAAGAGACAAGTGTCGGAGAGGATGTGCAGAGAAGGGAACTCTCCTGCACTGCTGGTGGGAGGGCAGACCGGTGCAGCCACTATGGAAAGCAGTATGGAGTATCCTCAGAAAACTAAGAATACATCTACCATATGTATGATCCAGCTAGCCCACTGCTGGCTATTCATCCAAAGAACTTGAAAACACCAATGCAGAAAGACACACATGCACCCCTAGGTTCACTGCAGCATTATTCACAACAGCCAAAACTTGGAAGCAACCTAGGTGCCCATCAAGGGAAGAATGGATCAAGAAGATGTGGTATGTATACACAATGGAATGCCACTCGGCCCTAAGAAACGATGAGATCCGGCCATTTGTGACAACGTGGATGGACCTTGAGGGTATTATGTGAAGTGAAATAAATCAGAGGGAGAAAGTCAAACACCGTGTGATCTCACCAGCAAGGAGAAGCTAAAAACAACGACAAACGCACACAGAGCAAAGGAGATTGGATTGGTGGTTACCATAGGGGGAGGGGGAGGGGAGAGAGCCAAAGGGGTGATGAGGCCTCATGTGAGGTGACGGACTATCATTAGTTTTCGGGTGGTGAACACGATGTAATCTACACAGAACTCAAAATATATTACAACGTACATCTGAAAGCTATATCATCTTGGGATCCACTGTTACTGCAATAAAATAAAATAAAATAAAATAAAATAAAATAAAATAAAATAAAATAAAAAGCGTAGGAGCCTCAAGAGGCTAACAGGCTTTTGAAAAGTTATTCCAGGGATTTTTATGGCTTGAGTCAGGCGGCAGACACCAGCCTGAGACACAGCTGTGACACAGCCACTAACTTCAACTAAACTATATTCGACTGGAGGGAAATCAAAACAAACTACTGTAATCATAATTGATTGAAGGCTTCACTTTGCATGGATCCCCCTGTGCCGACTGCTTTGCACCAACTGTCTCATTTCATCCTCACATCCAAAAGGTAGGTTACCGTTATTCTCCCCATTGTCAAGGTGAGGAGGCGGAAGCAGAAAGATGGCAACCTGCCTGGACCAGAAGGATTCTCCAGGTAACGACATGACTTTTGGACAAGATTTCAAGGTTTAACACATTGATGCAGATGCAGATCCCAGTATCACAGAACGTGAAAAACACTGAGTCCTGCCAAATGGATTAAAACACTAACTATGGAGCCTCACAATCTCTTGGCCTGTTTTCAGATGAGGGAAAGCCCAGCGTGAAAAACCGTTGATGAGATGTCTGCAGAGGGACTACGTCTGGTCTTTAAAGCCGGGAACTATCCCAGTAGATTCTGAGTCAGTGGGTCCAGAGTAGGCCTTGAGCGTCTCTGTTCTTTTCAAAAGCCCCACAGGCTACACTTCCGTGCCCTTGGAGTTGGGAAGCACAGTCATGCCCTACATCGGGACGTTTCAGTCAACAACGGGGGTCCCATCAGATTAGTCCCATATGGCCTAGGTGTGTAGGAGGCTCTGCTATCCAGGTTTAGAACCCGTGGTGTCGGCACAGTCTCGAGATTGCCTGACCATGACACACTCCTCAGAACTTATCCCCACTGTTAAGCAAAAGCATGACTATACTGCCTTGGATTCTCCACGGTCCCAGACCCTGCACTGTTTAGATGACTGCAATACGCAGAGGGCACCTCGTCTGAGGCAGAGAGCAGCTGAATCACAAAAGCTCCTCGACAGAGAGTCGAGGAAAGGCGTGCTCTGCTTACACGACTCCCTACTTTTCTCTGGGTCTGAACTATTTTCCAGCTAATCTGCTCTTTTTAACCGAGCAGCTTGGCTGCACAAAAAAAAAAAAAAAAAGAAAAAAGGTTACTTTTAACAAACACTAAACAAACCAATATAAAGAATACATATTAAATAAGTTTTTCCTAACCCTACTATACTACTGGCTTTTATTTCCTGGGATAATTTGGACAGCATTAGATGGTTTTACTAAGAGCAGCCTCAAGCCGAGGGAGATTATTTCTAATTCCACAGTGCTGCAGATGCGGTCAGTAGCAACTGCAAGCTGGAAAGGAAACAAAACAAAGTTGGGTGTAATCCATTCAAGTTCACACGTTTCACCAGGGACAGCCTCCAAGCCTTTAATACTTAGGTATGCATTTATCCATTTCTTTAATCAACCACTTCCACAACGCCTTACCAAAGGCCAGACACTGCTCTAAGTACCTACGGATATGAAATATCCTCTCACCTTTACACTCACCTTATGGAGTGTGTATGATAATCATCCCCGTTTTACAGATCAGGAAACCGACACACAGAATGGTACAGTAACTTGCCCAAGTTCACACAGCCCGTAGGTGGCGGAGCCAGGACCCATTTGACAGAGTCTGGCTCCAGAGGCCACGTTCTGAATCACCACGCTCAGTCTCCAAAAAACCTAGAGGAAGCGCCAGCCTCAATGGAAAAGTTTTGTTTTCCCCACCCTACAGTCCCTACGCGGCGGCCCCAGTCTCCAGGGCGTTCTTTCAGCTCCTCTGACAGGCCATCCCTCTCCTTGCCCTGTCCCAACACTCTCCCGCACAAGTCCTCCTTGTCTTTTAGGCCTCTGCTCTCAGCTTCAACATCACTGCCTAAGTCACAAAGTCTAACAGTAAAATGCCGTATTTCTCAACACTCAACACCAAATTGCCTTTACGTATCTCCTAGGTAATTGGTTGCTGCCTGTCTGTCCTTTCCAACCAGGCTGTGAGGTCCAGTACGTCAAACACCCTGTCAGTCTTGCTCACCAAGTGTCCAGGCCACCGAACACGCACCGACCAGAGGAAAGGAAGGACTTGTCCCAAAGTCAACTCTCCAGACTTTCTGGGCAAGGAGGGAACGAACGGAGCACCCTCCAGCCTCACGCTTTCCTTTCCAGACTTTCAAGTGTGGGGCACATACCTGTGCTCACAACGCTCCCCCGGACAGCCCCCACTGCACCCCTAACAGGTAGACTTCTGCACAGTCAAGGGCTTTGGAAAGCACTGGCTCTGGCACACAAATATTACGTGGCCCTCCACAGGCCACTTCCCCCGAACCGGCCTGAGCTTCAGGCCCACAACAGGCTTCGTGAAAACCCCAACGGAACGTAGCCTCGAAAAGCAGGAGACCCGCACTCTCAGAACGCCTCGAGACCAGTGTCCTTATCGACTTCGCGTCTGTCCCTTCCAAGAAGCCAAGACCACGGGGGGCGCTTCAGCGCCCGACTCCCGGGCACCGCATGCCCAGGCTGGCCCCGTGCCCGGCACACACCGCCCGTTCCACGAACGCCTCAAGCGCACGAAGAGACCCCTCGCTCCCCGCCGCACAGCTGTCCCGCGACCTGACGGGCACCCCTCTTGGCGCACAAGCCTATTCCTCAGGGACACACGCCGCTCCCACCAGCCCCCAGGCCCACGCCCCCAGGTACCTCTCTCAGGTGGAATCCTCTTTCTCGCAGGCGCCCTGGTCGTCCGTGTCCGGCGAGCAGGAAGAGCGGAGCTGAAGGAGGGCCTCCTCAGGCTAGCGGCCGTGGCTGTGGAGGGCCCGGGCTGCTGTGCCCAGCGGGGACACGGAGCGGCGTCCACGGACGCCGGCGGAACGGACGAGCCCGGCCCGCCAGAGAGCAGCACAGCGCGGCCGGACTCCGCCGGGCTCGGCTCTGGGCAGGCAGGCGGCGCCCGCCGACGCTCCCACGCCCAGGACGGCGGCCCAGCAGCCGCGCGCTCCTCTCCTCTCTCCTCTCCTCCTCGCGCGCGCGCGCGCCGCCGCCCAGACGCTGCCCGGCCGCGTCTCGCCCCCTCCGGCGGTGGACTGCGGACAGCGACGGGGACACCCTCCTGGGAGAACTCCCGCGGCCCCGCCACACGCTTCTCGGACCTTCGCGGAGCGGGAAGGTGCGCTGACAGGGACGCAGGGTTCCCCGCTACGCCGCTCTCGGGAATCCGGCAGCCTCCCCTCGGCTTTCACTTGAACGTCAGACCCGAAACCATGCAACGTCTGCAAGCAAACATAGGCAGTGTGCTCTTTGACATCAGTCTTAGCAGCCTACTTTCAAGTACCACGTCTGACTGGGCAATGGAGACAAAATACAAAATGAACAAACGGGACTACATCAAAGTCAAAAAACATCCTCTGCACCGCAAAGGAGACCATCCACAAAAACCAAACACAACCTAACAACTGGGAGAAGACTTTGCAAACCGTATATCGGATAAGGGGTTAATATCCAAAACGCAGAAAGAACTCACATCTCAACAGCAAAAAAAATCAACAACCCAATTGAAAAGGCGGGCAAAAGATCTGAGCAGTGATTTCTCCAAAGAAGGTATACGGATGGCCAACAGGCATATGGAAAGGGACTCAACATCCTTAGCGATCAGAGAAATGCAAATCATAACCACAAGGAGATGTCACCTTACTCTGGTCAGAATGGCTCTAAGTAACAAGACAAGAGACAAGTGTCGGAGAGGATGTGCAGAGAAGGGAACCTCCCTGCACTGCTGGTGGGAGGGCAGACCGCAGCCACTATGGAAAGCAGTATGGAGTATCCTCAGAAAACTAAGAATACATCTACCATATGTATGATCCAGCTAGCCCACTGCTGGCTATTCATCCAAAGAACTTGAAAACACCAATGCAGAAAGACACATGCACCCCTAGGTTCACTGCAGCATTATTCACAACAGCCAAAACTTGGAAGCAACCTAGGTGCCCACTGGGAAGAATGGATCAAGAAGATGTGGTATGTATACACAATGGAATGCCACTCGGCCCTAAGAAACGATGAGATCCGGCCATTTGTGACAACGGGGATGGACCTTGAGGGTATTATGTGAAGTGAAATAAATCAGAGGAGAAAGTCAAACACCGTGTGATCTCACTCATAAGGAGAAGCTAAAAACAACGACAAACGCACACAGAGCAAAGGAGATTGGATTGGTGGTTACCATAGGGGAGGGGGAGGAGAGAGCCAAAGGGGTGATGAGGCTCACATGTGAGGTGACGGACTATCATTAGTTTTCGGGTGGTGAACACGATGTAATCTACACAGAACTCAAAATATATTACAACGTACATCTGAAAGCTATATCATCTTGGGATCCACTGTTACTGCAATAAAATAAAATAAAATAAAATAAAATAAAATAAAATAAAATAAAATAAAAAAGCGTAGGAGCCTCAAGAGGCTAACAGGCTTTGAAAAGTTATTCCAGGGATTTTTATGGCTTAGCTCAGGGCGGCAGACACCAGCCTGAGACACAGCTGTGACACAGCCACTAACTTCAACTAAACTATATTCCGACTGGAGGGAAATCAAAACAAACTACTGTAATCATAATTGATTGAAGGCTTCACTTTGTGCCAGATCCTGTGCCGACTGCTTTGCCCAACTGTCTCATTTCATCCTCACATCCAAAAGGTAGGTTACCGTTATTCTCCCCATTGTCAAGGTGAGGAGGCGGAAGCAGAAAGATGGCAACCTGCCTGGAATTCACAGAAGGATTCTCAGGTAACGACATGACTTTTGGACAAGATTTCAAGGTTTAACACATTACGGTGCAGATGCAGATCCCAGTATCACAGAACGTGAAAAACACTGAGTCCTGCCAAATGGATTAAAACACTAACTATGGAGCCTCACAATCTCTTGGCCTGTTTTCTCAGATGAGGGAAAGCCCAGCGTGAAAAACCGTTGATGAGATGTCTGCAGAGGTGGACTACGTCTGGTCTTTAAAGCCGGGGAACTATCCCAGTAGATTCTGAGTCAGTGGGTCCAGAGTAGGCCTTGAGCGTCTCTGTCTTTTCAAAAGCCCCACAGGCTACACTTCGTGCCTCTGGAGTTGGGAAGTACAGTCATGCCCTACATCGGGACGTTTCAGTCAACAACGGGGGTCCCATCAGATTAGTCCCATATGGCCTAGGTGTGTAGGAGGCTCTGCCATCCAGGTTTAGGAACTCCGTGGTGTCGGCACAGTCTCGAGATTGCCTGACCATGACACACTCCTCAGAACTTATCCCCACTGTTAAGCAAAGCATGACTATACTGCCTTGGATTCTCCACGGTCCCAGACCCTGCACTGTTTAGATGACTGCACACGCAGAGGGCACCTCGTCTGAGGCAGAGAGCAGCTGGAACACAAAAGCTCGACAGAGAGTCAGGAGAAGGCGTGCTCTGCTTACACGACTCTCTACTTTTCTCTGGGTCTGAACCATTTCTAGCTAATCTGCTCTTTTTAACCGAGCAGCTTGGCCACAAAAAAAAAAAAAAAAAAAAAGGGTTACCAACAAACACTAAACAAACCAATATAAAGAATACATATTAAATAAGCCTAACCCTACTATACTACTGGCTTTTATTTCCCTGGGATAATTTGGACAGCATTAGATGGTTTTACTAAGAGCAGCCTCGTCGAGGGAGATTTCTAATTCCACAGTGCTGCAGATGCGGTCAGTAGCAACTGCAAGCTGGAAAGGAAACAAAACAAAGTTGGGTGTAATCCATTCAAGTTCACACGTTTCACCAGGGACAGCCTCCAAGCCTTTAATACTTAGGTATGCATTTATCCATTTCTTTAATCAACCACTACTAACGCCTACTAAAGGCCAGACACTGCTCTAAGTACTCTACGGATATGAAATATCCTCTCACCTTTACACTCACCTATGGAGTGTGTATGATAATCATCCCCGTTTTACAGATCAGGAAACCGACACACAGAATGGTACAGTAACTTGCCCAAGTTCACACAGCCCGTAGGTGGCGGAGCCAGGACCCATTTGACAGAGTCTGGCTCCAGAGGCCACGTTCTGAATCACCACGCTCAGTCTCCAAAAACCTAGAGGAAGCGCCAGCCTCAATGGAAAAGTTTTGTTTTCCCCACCCTACAGTCCCTACGCGGCGGCCCCAGTCTCCAGGGCGTTCTTTCAGCTCCTCTGACAGGCCATCCTCCTCCCTTGCCCTGTCCCAACACTCTCCCGCACAAGTCCTCCTTGTCTTTTGGGCCTCTGCTCTCAGCTGTCACTGCCTAAGTCACAAAGTCTAACAGTAAAATGCCGTAGTTCTCAACACTCAACACCAAATTGCCTTTACGTATCTCCTAGGTAATTGGTTGCTGCCTGTCTGTCCTTTCCAACCAGGCTGTGAGGTCCAGTACGTCAAACACCCTGTCAGTCTTGCTCACCAAGTGTCCAGGCCACCGAACACGCACCGACCAGAGAAAGGAAGGACTTGTCCCAAAGTCAACTCTCAGACTTTCTGGGCAAGGAGGGAACGAACGGAGCACCCTCCAGCCTCACGCTTTCCTTTCCAGACTTTCAAGTGTGGGGCACATACCTGTGCTCACAACGCTCCCGGACAGCCCCCACTGCACCCCTAACAGGTAGACTTCTGCACAGTCAAGGGCTTTGGAAAGCACTGGCTCTGCACACAAATATTACGTGGCCCTCCACAGGCCACTTCCCCGAACCGGCCTGAGCTTCAGGCCCACAACAGGCTTCGTGAAACCCCCAACGGAACGTAGCCTCGAAAAGAGGGAGACCCGCACTCCTCAGAACGCCTCGAGACCAGTGTCCTTATCACTTCGCGTCTGTCCTTCCAAGAAGCCAAGACCACGGGGGGCGCTTCAGCGCCCGACTCCCGGGCACCGCATGCCCAGGCTGGCCCCGTGCCCGGCACACACCGCCCGTTCCACGAACGCCTCAAGCGCACGAAGAGACCCCCTCGCTCCCCGCGCCGCACAGCTGTCCCGCGACCTGACGGGCACCTCTCTTGGCGCACAAGCCTATTCCTCAGGGACACGCTCTCCCACCAGCCCCCAGGCCCACGCCCCCCAGGTACCTCTCTCAGGTGGAATCCTCTTCGCAGGCGCCCTGGTCGTCCGTGTCCGGCGAGCAGGAAGAGCGGGAGCTGAAGGAGGGCCTCCTCAGGCTAGCGGCCGTGGCTGTGGAGGGCCCGGGCTGCTGTGCCCAGCGGGGACACGGAGCGGCGTCCACGGACGCCGCGGAACGGACGAGCCCGGCCCGCGAGAGAGCAGCACAGCGCGGCCGGACTCCGCCGGGCTCGGCTCTGGGCAGGCAGGCGCGGCTCGGCCGACGCCTCCCACGCCTCCCAGGACGGCGGCCCAGCAGCCGCGCGCTCCTCTCCTCTCCCCTCTCCTCCTCCCGCGCGCGCGCGCGCCGCCCAGACGCTGCCCGGCCGTTGCCCCGCCCCCTCCGGCGGTGGACTGCGGACAGCGGCGGGGACACCCTCCTGGGAGAACTCCCGCGGCCCCGCCCACACGCTTCGGACCTTCGCGGAGCGGGAAGGTGCGCTGACAGGGACGCAGGGTCCCCGCTACGCCGCTCTCGGGGGAACTGCAGCCTCCTCCCTCGGCTTTCACTTGAACGTCAGACCCGAAACCATGCAACGTCTGCAAGCAAACATAGGCAGTGTGCTCTTTGACATCAGTCTTAGCAGCCTACTTTCAAGTACCACGTCTGACTGGGCAATGGAGACAAAATACAAAATGAACAAACGGGACTACATCAAAGTCAAAAAACATCCTCTGCACCGCAAAGGAGACCATCCACAAAACCAAAACACAACCTAACAACTGGGAGAAGATTCTTGCAAACCGTATATCGGATAAGGGGTTAATATCCAAAACGCAGAAAGAACTCACACATCTCAACAGCAAAAAAAAATCAACAACCCAATTGAAAAGGCGGGCAAAAGATCTGAGCAGTGATTTCTCCAAAGAAGGTATACGGATGGCCAACAGGCATATGGAAAGGGACTCAACATCCTTAGCGATCAGAGAAATGCAAATCACAACTACAAGGAGATGTCACCTTACTCTGGTCAGAATGGCTCTAAGTAACAAGACAAGAGACAAGTGTCGGAGAGGATGTGCAGAGAAGGGAACTCTCCTGCACTGCTGGTGGGAGGGCAGACCGGTGCAGCCACTATGGAAAGCAGTATGGAGTATCCTCAGGAAACTAAGAATACATCTACCATATGTATGATCCAGCTAGCCCACTGCTGGCTATTCATCCAAAGAACTTGAAAACACCAATGCAGAAAGACACATGCACCCCTAGGTTCACTGCAGCATTATTCACAACAGCCAAAACTTGGAAGCAACCTAGGTGCCCATCAAGGGAAGAATGGATCAAGAAGATGTGGTATGTATACACAATGGAATGCCACTCGGCCCTAAGAAACGATGAGATCCGGCCATTTGTGACAACGTGGATGGACCTTGAGGGTATTATGTGAAGTGAAATAAATCAGAGGGAGAAAGTCAAACACCGTGTGATCTCACTCATAAGGAGAAGCTAAAAACAACGACAAAGCACACAGAGCAAAGGAGATTGGATTGGTGGTTACCATAGGGGAGGGGGGAGGGGAGAGAGCCAAAAGGTGATGAGGCTCACATGTGGGAGGTGACTTCTATCATTAGTTTTCGGTGGTGAACACGATGTAATCTACACAGAACTCAAAATATATTACAACGTACATCTGAAAGCTATATCATCTTGGGATCACTGTTACTGCAATAAAATAAAATAAAATAAAATAAAATAAAATAAAATAAAATAAAATAAAAAAGCGTAGGAGCCTCAAGAGGCTAACAGGCTTTGAAAAGTTATTCAGGGATTTTTATGGCTTAGCTCAGGGCGGCAGACACCAGCCTGAGACACAGTGGACACAGCCACTAACTTCAACTAAACTATATTCCGACTGAGAGGAAATCAAAACAAACTACTGTAATCATAATTGATTGAAGGCTTCACTTTGTGCCAGATCCTGTGCCGACTGCTTTGCACCAACTGTCTCATTTCATCCTCACATCCAAAGGTAGGTTACCGTTATTCTCCCCATTGTCAAGGTGAGGAGGCGGAAGCAGAAAGATGGCAACCTGCCTGGAATTCACAGAAGGATTCTCCAGGTAACGACATGACTTTTGGACAAGATTTCAAGGTTTAACACATTACGGTGCAGATGCAGATCCCAGTATCACAGAACGTGAAAAACACTGAGTCCTGCAAATGGATTAAAACACTAACTATGGAGCCTCACAATCTCTTGGCCTGTTTTCTCAGATGAGGGAAAGCCCAGCGTGAAAACCGTTGATGAGATGTCTGCAGAGGTGGACTACGTCTGGTCTTTAAAGCCGGGAACTATCCCAGTAGATTCTGAGTCAGTGGGTCCAGAGTAGGCCTTGAGCGTCTCTGTTCTTTTCAAAAGCCCCACAGGCTACACTTCCCTTGGAGTTGGGAAGTACAGTCATGCCCTACATCGGGACGTTTCAGTCAACAACGGGGTCCCATCAGATTAGTCCCATATGGCCTAGGTGTGTAGGAGGCTCTGCCATCCAGGTTTAGGAACTCCGTGGTGTCGGCACAGTCTCGAGATTGCCTGACCATGACACACTCCTCAGAACTTATCCCCACTGTTAAGCAAAGCATGACTATACTGCCTTGGATTCTCCACGGTCCCAGACCCTGCACTGTTTAGATGACTGCACACGCAGAGGGCACCTCGTCTGAGGCAGAGAGCAGCTGGAATCACAAAGCTCTCGACAGAGAGTCGAGGAAAGGCGTGCTCTGCTTACACGACTCTCTACTTTTCTCTGGGTCTGAACCATTTCCTAGCTAATCTGCTCTTTTAACCGAGCAGTTTGGCCTAAAAAAAAAAAAAGAAAAGGTTACCAACAAACACTAAACAAACCAATATAAAGAATACATATTAAATAAGCCTAACCCTACTATACTACTGGCTTTTATTTCCCTGGGATAATTTGGACAGCATTAGATGGTTTTACTAAGAGCAGCTCTCGTCGAGGAGATTATTTCTAATTCCACAGTGCTGCAGATGCGGTCAGTAGCAACTGCAGGCTGGAAAGGAAACAAAACAAAGTTGGGTAATCCATTCAAGTTCACACGTTTCACCAGGGACAGCCTCCAAGCCTTTAATACTTAGGTATGCATTTATCCATTTCTTTAATCAACCACTACTAACGCCTACTAAAGGCCAGACACTGCTCTAAGTACTCTACGGATATGAAATATCCTCTCACCTTTACACTCACCTATGGAGTGTGTATGATAATCATCCCGTTTTACAGATCAGAAACCGACACACAGAATGGTACAGTAACTTGCCCAAGTTCACACAGCCCGTAGGTGGCGGAGCCAGGGACCCATTTGACAGAGTCTGGCTCCAGAGGCCACGTTCTGAATCACCACGCTCAGTCTCCAAAACCTAGAGGAAGCGCCAGCCTCAATGGAAAAGTTTTGTTTTCCCCACCCTACAGTCCCTACGCGGCGGCCCCAGTCTCCAGGGCGTTCTTTCAGCTCCTCTGACAGGCCATCCTCCTCCCTTGCCCTGTCCCAACACTCTCCCGCACAAGTCCTCCTTGTCTTTAGGCCTCTGCTCTCAGCTTCAACATCACTGCCTAAGTCACAAAGTCTAACAGTAAAATGCCGTAGTTCTCAACACTCAACACCAAATTGCCTTTACGTATCTCCTAGGTAATTGGTTGCTGCCTGTCTGTCCTTTCCAACCAGGCTGTGAGGTCCAGTACGTCAAACACCCTGTCAGTCTTGCTCACCAAGTGTCCAGGCCACCGAACACGCACCGACCAGAGGAAAGGAAGGACTTGTCCCAAAGTCAACTCTCCAGACTTTCTGGGCAAGGAGGGAACGAACGGAGCACCCTCCAGCCTCACGCTTTCCTTTCCAGACTTTCAAGTGTGGGGCACATACCTGTGCTCACAACGCTCCCCGGACAGCCCCACTGCACCCCTAACAGGTAGACTTCTGCACAGTCAAGGGCTTTGGAAAGCACTGGCTCTGCACACAAATATTACGTGGCCCTCCACAGGCCACTTCCCCCGAACCGGCCTGAGCTTCAGGCCCACAACAGGCTTCGTGAAAACCCCAACGGAACGTAGCCTCGAAAGAGGGAGACCCGCACTCCTCAGAACGCCTCGAGACCAGTGTCCTTATCGACTTCGCGTCTGTCCTTCCAGAAGCCAAGACCACGGGGCGCTTCAGCGCCCGACTCCCGGGCACCGCATGCCCAGGCTGGCCCCGTGCCCGGCACACACCGCCCGTTCCACGAACGCCTCAGCGCCGCGAAGAGACCCCCTCGCTCCCCGCGCCGCACAGCTGTCCCGCGACCTGACGGGCACCTCTTGGCGCACAAGCCTGTCCTCAAGGGACACGCTCGCCTCCCACCAGCCCCCAGGCCCACGCCCCCCAGGTACCTCTCTCAGGTGGAATCCTCTTCGCAGGCGCCCTGGTCGTCCGTGTCCGGCGAGCAGGAAGAGCGGGAGCTGAAGGAGGCCTCCTCAGGCTAGCGGCCGTGGCTGTGGAGGGCCCGGGCTGTGTGCCCAGCGGGGACACGGAGCGGCGTCCACGGACGCCGGCGGAACGGACGAGCCCGGCCCGCGAGAGAGCAGCACAGCGCGGCCGGACTCCGCCGGGCTCGGCTCTGGGCAGGCAGGCGCGGCTCGCCGACGCCTCCCACGCCTCCCCAGGACGGCGGCCCAGCAGCCGCGCGCTCCTCTCCTCTCCTCTCCTCCCCGCGCGCGCGCCGCCGCCCAGACGCTGCCCGGCCGTTGCCCCCCCCTCCGGCGGTGGACTGCGGACAGCACGGGGACACCCTCCTGGGAGAACTCCCGCGGCCCCGCCCACACGCTTCGGACCTTCGCGGAGCGGGAAGGTGCGCTGACAGGGACGCAGGGTCCCCGCTACGCTCGCTCTCCGGGGAACTGCAGCCTCCTCCTCGGCTTTCACTTGAACGTCAGACCCGAAACCATGCAACGTCTGCAAGCAAACATAGGCAGTGTGCTCTTTGACATCAGTCTTAGCAGCCTACTTTCAAGTACCACGTCTGACTGGGCAATGGAGACAAAATACAAAATGAACAAACGGGACTACATCAAAGTCAAAAAACATCCTCTGCACCGCAAGGAGACCATCCACAAACCAAACACAACCTAACAACTGGGAGAAGATTCTGCAAACCGTATATCGGATAAGGGGTTAATATCCAAAACGCAGAAAGAACTCACACATCTCAACAGCAAAAAAAAATCAACAACCCAATTGAAAAGGCGGGCAAAAGATCTGAGCAGTGATTTCTCCAAAGAAGGTATACGGATGGCCACAGGCATATGGAAAGGGACTAACATCCTTAGCGATCAGAGAAATGCAAATCACAACTACAAGGAGATGTCACCTTACTCTGGTCAGAATGGCTCTAAGTAACAAGACAAGAGACAAGTGTCGGAGAGGATGTGCAGAGAAGGGAACTCTCCTGCACTGCTGGTGGGAGGGCAGACCGGTGCAGCCACTATGGAAAGCAGTATGGAGTATCCTCAGAAAACTAAGAATACATCTACCATATGTATGATCCATAGCCCACTGCTGGCTATTCATCAAAGAACTTGAAAACACCAATGCAGAAAGACACATGCACCCCTAGGTTCACTGCAGCATTATTCACAACAGCCAAAACTTGGAAGCAACCTAGGTGCCCATCAAGGGAAGAATGGATCAAGAAGATGTGGTATGTATACACAATGGAATGCCACTCGGCCCTAAGAAACGATGAGATCCGGCCATTTGTGACAACGTGGATGGACCTTGAGGGTATTATGTGAAGTGAAATAAATCAGAGGGAGAAAGTCAAACACCGTGTGATCTCACTCATAAGACTAAAAACAACGACAAACGCACACAGAGCAAAGGAGATTGGATTGGTGGTTACCATAGGGGGAGGGGGAGGGAGAGAGCCAAAGGGGTGATGAGGCTCACATGTGAGGTGACGGACTATCATTAGTTTTCGGGTGGTGAACACGATGTAATCTACACAGAACTCAAAATATATTACAACGTACATCTGAAAGCTATATCATCTTGGGATCCACTGTTACTGCAATAAAATAAAATAAAATAAAATAAAATAAAATAAAATAAAATAAAATAAAAAAGCGTAGGAGCCTCAAGAGGCTAACAGGCTTTTGAAAAGTTATTCAGGGATTTTTATGGCTTAGCTCAGGGCGGCAGACACCAGCCTGAGACACAGCTGTGACACAGCCACTAACTTCAACTAAACTATATTCCGACTGGAGGAAATCAAAACAAACTACTGTAATCATAATTGATTGAAGGCTTCACTTTGTGCCAGATCCTGTGCCGACTGCTTTGCACCAACTGTCTCATTTCATCCTCACATCCAAAAGGTAGGTTACCGTTATTCTCCCCATTGTCAAGGTGAGGAGGCGGAAGCAGAAAGATGGCAACCTGCCTGGAATTCACAGAAGGATTCTCCAGGTAACGACATGACTTTTGGACAAGATTTCAAGGTTTAACACATTACGGTGCAGATGCAGATCCCAGTATCACAGAACGTGAAAAACACTGAGTCCTGCCAAATGGATTAAAACACTAACTATGGAGCCTCACAATCTCTTGGCCTGTTTTCTCAGATGAGGAAAGCCCAGCGTGAAAAACCGTTGATGAGATGTCTGCAGAGGTGGACTACGTCTGGTCTTTAAAGCCAGGAACTATCCCAGTAGATTCTGAGTCAGTGGGTCCAGAGTAGGCCTTGAGCGTCTCTGTTCTTTTCAAAAGCCCCACAGGCTACACTTCCGTGCCCTTGGAGTTGGGAAGTACAGTCATGCCCTACATCGGGACGTTTCAGTCAACAACGGGGGTCCCATCAGATTAGTCCCATATGGCCTAGGTGTGTAGAAGGCTCTGCCATCCAGGTTTAGGAACTCCGTGGTGTCGGCACAGTCTCGAGATTGCCTGACCATGACACACTCCTCAGAACTTATCCCCACTGTTAAGCAAAGCATGACTATACTGCCTTGGATTCTCCACGGTCCCAGACCCTGCACTGTTTAGATGACTGCACACGCAGAGGGCACCTCGTCTGAGGCAGAGAGCAGCTGGAATCACAAAAGCTCTCGACAGAGAGTCGAGGAAAGGCGTGCTCTGCTTACACGACTCTCTACTTTTCTCTGGGTCTGAACCATTTCCTAGCTAATCTGCTCTTTTTAACCGAGCAGCTTGGACACAAAAAAAAAAAAAAAAAAGGTTACCAACAAACACTAAACAAACCAATATAAAGAATACATATTAAATAAGCCTAACCCTACTATACTACTGGCTTTTATTTCCCTGGGATAATTTGGACAGCATTAGATGGTTTTACTAAGAGCAGCCTCGTCGAGGGAGATTATTTCTAATTCCACAGTGCTGCAGATGCGGTCAGTAGCAACTGCAAGCTGGAAAGGAAACAAAACAAAGTTGGGTGTAATCCATTCAAGTTCACACGTTTCACCAGGGACAGCCTCCAAGCCTTTAATACTTAGGTATGCATTTATCCATTTCTTTAATCAACCACTACTAACGCCTACTAAAGGCCAGACACTGCTCTAAGTACTCTACGGATATGAAATATCCTCTCACCTTTACACTCACCTATGGAGTGTGTATGATAATCATCCCCGTTTTACAGATCAGGAAACCGACACACAGAATGGTACAGTAACTTGCCCAAGTTCACACAGCCCGTAGGTGGCGGAGCCAGGACCCATTTGACAGAGTCTGGCTCCAGAGGCCACGTTCTGAATCACCACGCTCAGTCTCCAAAAACCTAGAGGAGCGCCAGCCTCAATGGAAAAGTTTTGTTTTCCCCACCCTACAGTCCCTACGCGGCGGCCCAGTCAGGGCGTCTTTCAGCTCCTCTGACAGGCCATCCTCCTCCCTTGCCCTGTCCCAACACTCTCCCGCACAAGTCCTCCTTGTCTTTTAGGCCTCTGCTCTCAGCTTCAACATCACTGCCTAAGTCACAAAGTCTAACAGTAAAATGCCGTAGTTCTCAACACTCAACACCAAATTGCCTTTACGTATCTCCTAGGTAATTGGTTGCTGCCTGTCTGTCCTTTCCAACCAGGCTGTGAGGTCCAGTACGTCAAACACCCTGTCAGTCTTGCTCACCAAGTGTCCAGGCCACCGAACACGCACCGACCAGAGGAAAGGAAGGACTTGTCCCAAAGTCAACTCTCCAGACTTTCTGGGCAAGGAGGGAACGAACGGAGCACCCTCCAGCCTCACGCTTTCCTTTCCAGACTTTCAAGTGTGGGGCACATACCTGTGCTCACAACGCTCCCGGACAGCCCCCACTGCACCCCTAACAGGTAGACTTCTGCACAGTCAAGGGCTTTGGAAAGCACTGGCTCTGCACACAAATATTACGTGGCCCTCCACAGGCCACTTCCCCGAACCGGCCTGAGCTTCAGGCCCACAGGCTTCGTGAAAACCCCAACGGAACGTAGCCTCGAAAAGAGGAGACCCGCACTCCTCAGAACGCCTCGAGACCAGTGTCCTTATCGACTTCGCGTCTGTCCTTCCAAGAAGCCAAGACCACGGGGGCGCTTCTAGCGCCCGACTCCCGGGCACCGCATGCCCAGGCTGGCCCCGTGCCCGGCACACACCGCCCGTTCCACGAACGCCTCAAGCGCACGAAGAGACCCCCTCGCTCCCGCGCCGCACAGCTGTCCCGCGACCTGACGGGCACCTCTCGGCGCACAAGCCTATTCCTCAGGGACACGCTCGCCCCACCAGCCCCCAGGCCCACGCCCCCCAGGTACCTCTCTCAGGTGGAATCCTCTTCGCAGGCGCCTGGTCGTCCGTGTCCGGCGAGCAGGAAGAGCGGGAGCTGAAGGAGGGCCTCCTCAGGCTAGCGGCCGTGGCTGTGGAGGGCCCGGGCTGCTGTGCCCAGCGGGGACACGGAGCGGCGTCCACGGACGCCGGCGGAACGGACGAGCCCGGCCCGCGAGAGAGCAGCACAGCGCGGCCGGACTCCGCCGGGCTCGGCTCTGGGCAGGCAGGCGCGGCTCGCCGACGCCTCCCACGCCTCCCAGGACGGCGGCCCAGCAGCCGCGCTCCTCTCCTCTCCTCTCCTCTCCTCGCGCGCGCGCGCGCCGCCGCCCAGACGCTGCCCGGCCGTTGCCCCGCCCCCCTCCGGCGGTGGACTGCGGACAGCGACGGGGACACCCTCCTGGGAGAACTCCCGCGGCCCCGCCCACACGCTTCGGACCTTCGCGGAGCGGGAAGGTGCGCTGACAGGGACGCAGGGTCCCGCTACGCTCGCTCTCGGGGGAACTGCAGCCTCCTCCTCGGCCACTTGAACGTCAGACCCGAAACCATGCAACGTCTGCAAGCAAACATAGGCAGTGTGCTCTTTGACATCAGTCTTAGCAGCCTACTTTCAAGTACCACGTCTGACTGGGCAATGGAGACAAAATACAAAATGAACAAACGGGACTACATCAAAGTCAAAAAACATCCTCTGCACCGCAAAGGAGACCATCCACAAAACCAAAACACAACCTAACAACTGGGAGAAGATTCTTGCAAACCGTATATCGGATAAGGGGTTAATATCCAAAACGCAGAAAGAACTCACACATCTCAACAGCAAAAAAAAATCAACAACCCAATTGAAAAGGCGGGCAAAAGATCTGAGCAGTGATTTCTCCAAAGAAGGTATACGGATGGCCAACAGGCATATGGAAAGGGACTCAACATCCTTAGCGATCAGAGAAATGCAAATCACAACTACAAGGAGATGTCACCTTACTCTGGTCAGAATGGCTCTAAGTAACAAGACAAGAGACAAGTGTCGGAGAGGATGTGCAGAGAAGGGAACTCTCCTGCACTGCTGGTGGGAGGGCAGACCGGTGCAGCCACTATGGAAAGCAGTATGGAGTATCCTCAGAAAACTAAGAATACATCTACCATATGTATGATCCAGCTAGCCCACTGCTGGCTATTCATCAAAGAACTTGAAAACACCAATGCAGAAAGACACATGCACCCCTAGGTTCACTGCAGCATTATTCACAACAGCCAAAACTTGGAAGCAACCTAGGTGCCCATCAAGGGAAGAATGGATCAAGAAGATGTGGTATGTATACACAATGGAATGCCACTCGGCCCTAAGAAACGATGAGATCCGGCCATTTGTGACAACGTGGATGGACCTTGAGGGTATTATGTGAAGTGAAATAAATCAGAGGGAGAAAGTCAAACACCGTGTGATCTCACTCATAAGGAGAAGCTAAAAACAACGACAAACGCACACAGAGCAAAGGAGATTGGATTGGTGGTTACCATAGGGGGAGGGGGAGGGGAGAGAGCCAAAGGGGTGATGAGGCTCACATGTGAGGTGACGGACTATCATTAGTTTTCGGGTGGTGAACACGATGTAATCTACACAGAACTCAAAATATATTACAACGTACATCTGAAAGCTATATCATCTTGGGATCCACTGTTACTGCAATAAAATAAAATAAAATAAAATAAAATAAAATAAAATAAAAGCGTAGGAGCCTCAAGAGGCTAACAGGCTTTAAAAGTTATTCCAGGGATTTTTATGGCTTAGCTCAGGGCGGCAGACACCAGCCTGAGACACAGCTGTGACACAGCCACTAACTTCAACTAAACTATATTCCGACTGGAGGGAAATCAAAACAAACTACTGTAATCATAATTGATTGAAGGCTTCACTTTGTGCCAGATCCTGTGCCGACTGCTTTGCACCAACTGTCTCATTTCATCCTCACATCCAAAAGGTAGGTTACCGTTATTCTCCCCATTGTCAAGGTGAGGAGGCGGAAGCAGAAAGATGGCAACCTGCCTGGAATTCACAGAAGGATTCTCCAGGTAACGACATGACTTTTTGGACAAGATTTCAAGGTTTAACACATTACGGTGCAGATGCAGATCCCAGTATCACAGAACGGAAAAACACTGAGTCCTGCCAAATGGATTAAAACACTAACTATGGAGCCTCACAATCTCTTGGCCTGTTTTCTCAGATGAGGGAAAGCCCAGCGTGAAAAACCGTTGATGAGATGTCTGCAGAGGTGGACTACGTCTGGTCTTTAAAGCCGGGAACTATCCCAGTAGATTCTGAGTCAGTGGGTCCAGAGTAGGCCTTGAGCGTCTCTGTTCTTTTCAAAAGCCCCACAGGCTACACTTCCGTGCCCTTGGAGTTGGGAAGTACAGTCATGCCCTACATCGGGACGTTTCAGTCAACAACGGGGGTCCCATCAGATTAGTCCCATATGGCCTAGGTGTGTAGGAGGCTCTGCCATCCAGGTTTAGGAACTCCGTGGTGTCGGCACAGTCTCGAGTGCCTGACCATGACACACTCCTCAGAACTTATCCCCACTGTTAAGCAAAGCATGACTATACTGCCTTGGATTCTCCACGGTCCCAGACCCTGCACTGTTTAGATGACTGCACACGCAGAGGGCACCTCGTCTGAGGCAGAGAGCAGCTGGAATCACAAAAGCTCTCGACAGAGAGTCAAGGAAAGGCGTGCTCTGCTTACACGACTCTCTACTTTTCTCTGGGTCTGAACCATTTCTAGCTAATCTGCTCTTTTTAACCGAGCAGCTTGGCCACAAAAAAAAAAAAAAAAAAAAAAGGTTACCAACAAACACTAAACAAACCAATATAAAGAATACATATTAAATAAGCCTAACCCTACTATACTACTGGCTTTTATTTCCTGGGATAATTTGGACAGCATTAGATGGTTTTACTAAGAGCAGCCTCGTCGAGGAGATTATTTCTAATTCCACAGTGCTGCAGATGCGGTCAGTAGCAACTGCAAGCTGGAAAAACAAACAAAGTTGGGTGTAATCCATTCAAGTTCACACGTTTCACCAGGGACAGCCTCCAAGCCTTTAATACTTAGGTATGCATTTATCCATTTCTTTAATCAACCACTACTAACGCCTACTAAAGGCCAGACACTGCTCTAAGTACTCTACGGATATGAAATATCCTCTCACCTTTACACTCACCTATGGAGTGTGTATGATAATCATCCCGTTTTACAGATCAGGAAACCGACACACAGAATGGTACAGTAACTTGCCCAAGTTCACACAGCCCGTAGGTGGCGGAGCCAGGACCCATTTGACAGAGTCTGGCTCCAGAGGCCACGTTCTGAATCACCACGCTCAGTCTCCAAAAACCTAGAGGAAGCGCCAGCCTCAATGGAAAAGTTTTGTTTTCCCCACCCTACAGTCCTACGCGGTGGCCCCAGTCTCCAGGGCGTTCTTTCCAGCTCCTCTGACAGGCCATCCTCCTCCCTTGCCCTGTCCCAACACTCTCCCGCACAAGTCCTCCTTGTCTTTTAGGCCTCTGCTCTCAGCTTCAACATCACTGCCTAAGTCACAAAGTCTAACAGTAAAATGCCGTATTTCTCAACACTCAACACCAAATTGCCTTTACGTATCTCCTAGGTAATTGGTTGCTGCCTGTCTGTCCTTTCCAACCAGGCTGTGAGGTCCAGTACGTCAAACACCCTGTCAGTCTTGCTCACCAAGTGTCCAGGCCACCGAACACGCACCGACCAGAGGAAAGGAAGGACTTGTCCCAAAGTCAACTCTCAGACTTCTGGGCAAGGAGGGAACGAACGGAGCACCCTCCAGCCTCACGCTTTCCTTTCCAGACTTTCAAGTGTGGGGCACATACCTGTGCTCACAACGCTCCCCGGACAGCCCCCACTGCACCCCTAACAGGTAGACTTCTGCACAGTCAAGGGCTTTGGAAAGCACTGGCTCTGCACACAAATATTCGTGGCCCTCCACAGGCCACTTCCCCCGAACCGGCCTGAGCTTCAGGCCCACAACAGGCTTCGTGAAAACCCCAACGGAACGTAGCCTCGAAAAGAGGAGACCCGCACTCCTCAGAACGCCTCGAGACCAGTGTCCTTATCGACTTCGCGTCTGTCCTTCCAAGAAGCCAAGACCACGGGGGGCGCTTCAGCGCCCGACTCCCGGGCACCGCATGCCCAGGCTGGCCCCGTGCCCGGCACACACCGCCCGTTCCACGAACGCCTCAAGCGCACGAAGAGACCCCTCGCTCCCCGCGCCGCACAGCTGTCCCGCGACCTGACGGGCACCTCTTGGCGCACAAGCCTGCCTCAGGGACACGCTCGCCTCCCACCAGCCCCCAGGCCCACGCCCCCCAGGTACCTCTCTCAGGTGGAATCCTCTTCGCAGGCGCCCTGGTCGTCCGTGTCCGGCGAGCAGGAAGAGCGGGGCTGAAGGAGGGCCTCCTCAGGCGAGCGGCCGTGGCTGTGGAGGGCCCGGGCTGCTGTGCCCAGCGGGGACACGGAGCGGCGTCCACGGACGCCGGCGGAACGGACGAGCCCGGCCCGCGAGAGAGCAGCACAGCGCGGCCGGACTCCGCCGGGCTCGGCTCTGGGCAGGCAGGCGCGGCTCGCCGACGCCTCCCACGCCTCCCAGGACGGCGGCCCAGCAGCCGCGCGCTCCTCTCCTCTCCTCCTCTCCTCGCGCGCGCGCGCCGCCGCCCAGACGCTGCCCGGCCGTTGCCCCGCCCCCTCCGGCGGTGGACTGCGGACAGCGACGGGGACACCCTCCTGGGAGAACTCCCGCGGCCCCGCCCACACGCTTCGGACTCGCGGAGCGGGAAGGTGCGCTGACAGGGACGCAGGGTCCCCGCTACGCTCGCTCTCGGGGGAACTGCAGCCTCCTCCCTCGGCTTCACTTGAACGTCAGACCCGAAACCATGCAACGTCTGCAAGCAAACATAGGCAGTGTGCTCTTTGACATCAGTCTTAGCAGCCTACTTTCAAGTACCACGTCTGACTGGGCAATGGAAACAAAATACAAAATGAACAAACGGGACTACATCAAAGTCAAAAAACATCCCTCTGCACCGCAAAGGAGACCATCCACAAAACCAAAACACAACCTAACAACTGGGAGAAGATTCTTGCAAACCGTATATCGGATAAGGGGTTAATATCCAAAACGCAGAAAGAACTCACACATCTCAACAGCAAAAAAAAATCAACAACCCAATTGAAAAGGCGGGCAAAAGATCTGAGCAGTGATTTCTCCAAAGAAGGTATACGGATGGCCAACAGGCATATGGAAAGGGACTCAACATCCTTAGCGATCAGAGAAATGCAAATCACAACTACAAGGAGATGTCACCTTACTCTGGTCAGAATGGCTCTAAGTAACAAGACAAGAGACAAGTGTCGGAGAGGATGTGCAGAGAAGGGAACTCTCCTGCACTGCTGGTGGGAGGGCAGACCGGTGCAGCCACTATGGAAAGCAGTATGGAGTATCCTCAGAAAACTAAGAATACATCTACCATATGTATGATCCAGCTAGCCCACTGCTGGCTATTCATCCAAAGAACTTGAAAACACCAATGCAGAAAGACACATGCACCCCTAGGTTCACTGCAGCATTATTCACAACAGCCAAAACTTGGAAGCAACCTAGGTGCCCATCAAGGGAAGAATGGATCAAGAAGATGTGGTATGTATACACAATGGAATGCCACTCGGCCTAAGAAACGATGAGATCCGGCCATTTGTGACAACGTGGATGGACCTTGAGGGTATTATGTGAAGTGAAATAAATCAGAGGGAGAAAGTCAAACACCGTGTGATCTCACTCATAAGGAGAAGCTAAAAACAACGACAAACGCAGCACAGAGCAAGGAGATTGGATTGGTGGTTACCATAGGGGGAGGGGGAGGGGAGAGAGCCAAAGGGGTGATGAGGCTCACATGTGAGGTGACGGACTATCATTAGTTTTCGGGTGGTGAACACGATGTAATCTACACAGAACTCAAAATATATTACAACGTACATCTGAAAGCTATATCATCTTGGGATCCACTGTTACTGCAATAAAATAAAATAAAATAAAATAAAATAAAATAAAATAAAATAAAAAAGCGTAGGAGCCTCAAGAGGCTAACAGGCTTTGAAAAGTTATTCCAGGGATTTTTATGGCTTAGCTCAGGGCGGCAGACACCAGCCTGAGACACAGCTGTGACACAGCCACTAACTTCAACTAAACTATATTCCGACTGGAGGGAAATCAAAACAAACTACTGTAATCATAATTGATTGAAGGCTTCACTTTGTGCCAGATCCTGTGCCGACTGCTTTGCACCAACTGTCTCATTTCATCCTCACATCCAAAAGGTAGGTTACCGTTATTCTCCCCATTGTCAAGGTGAGGAGGCGGAAGCAGAAATGGCAACCTGCCTGGAATTCACAGAAGGATTCTCCAGGTAACGACATGACTTTTGGACAAGATTTCAAGGTTTAACACATTACGGTGCAGATGCAGATCCCAGTATCACAGAACGTGAAAAACACTGAGTCCTGCCAAATGGATTAAAACACTAACTATGGAGCCTCACAATCTCTTGGCCTGTTTTCTCAGATGAGGGAAAGCCCAGCGTGAAAAACCGTTGATGAGATGTCTGCAGAGGTGGACTACGTCTGGTCTTTAAAGCCGGGAACTATCCCAGTAGATTCTGAGTCAGTGGGTCCAGAGTAGGCCTTGAGCGTCTCTGTTCTTTTCAAAAGCCCCACAGGCTACACTTCCGTGCCCTTGGAGTTGGGAAGTACAGTCATGCCCTACATCGGGACGTTTCAGTCAACAACGGGGGTCCCATCAGATTAGTCCCATATGGCCTAGGTGTGTAGGAGGCTCTGCCATCCAGGTTTAGGAACTCCGTGGTGTCGGCACAGTCTCGAGATTGCCTGACCATGACACACTCCTCAGAACTTATCCCCACTGTTAAGCAAAGCATGACTATACTGCCTTGGATTCTCCACGGTCCCAGACCCTGCACTGTTTAGATGACTGCACACGCAGAGGGCACCTCGTCTGAGGCAGAGAGCAGCTGGAATCACAAAAGCTCTCGACAGAGAGTCGAGGAAAGGCGTGCTCTGCTTACACGACTCTCTACTTTTCTCTGGGTCTGAACCATTTCTAGCTAATCTGCTCTTTTAACCGAGCAGCTTGGCCACAAAAAAAAAAAAAAAAAAAAAAAGGTTACCAACAAACACTAAACAAACCAATATAAAGAATACATATTAAATAAGCCTAACCCTACTATACTACTGGCTTTTATTTCCCTGGGATAATTTGACAGCATTAGATGGTTTACTAAGAGCAGCCTCGTCGAGGGAGATTATTTCTAATTCCACAGTGCTGCAGATGCGGTCAGTAGCAACTGCAAGCTGGAAAGGAAACAAAACAAAGTTGGGTGTAATCCATTCAAGTTCACACGTTTCACCAGGGACAGCCTCCAAGCCTTTAATACTTAGGTATGCATTTATCCATTTCTTTAATCAACCACTACTAACGCCTACTAAAGGCCAGACACTGCTCTAAGTACTCTACGGATATGAAATATCCTCTCACCTTTACACTCACCTATGGAGTGTGTATGATAATCATCCCCGTTTTACAGATCAGGAAACCGACACACAGAATGGTACAGTAACTTGCCCAAGTTCACACAGCCCGTAGGTGGCGGAGCCAGGACCCATTTGACAGAGTCTGGCTCCAGAGGCCACGTTCTGAATCACCACGCTCAGTCTCCAAAAACCTAGAGGAAGCGCCAGCCTCAATGGAAAAGTTTTGTTTTCCCCACCCTACAGTCCCTACGCGGCGGCCCCAGTCTCCAGGGCGTTCTTTCAGCTCCTCTGACAGGCCATCCTCCTCCCTTGCCCTGTCCCAACACTCTCCCGCACAAGTCCTCCTTGTCTTTAGGCCTCTGCTCTCAGCTTCAACATCACTGCCTAAGTCACAAAGTCTAACAGTAAAATGCCGTATTTCTCAACACTCAACACCAAATTGCCTTTACGTATCTCCTAGGTAATTGGTTGCTGCCTGTCTGTCCTTTCCAACCAGGCTGTGAGGTCCAGTACGTCAAACACCCTGTCAGTCTTGCTCACCAAGTGTCCAGGCCACCGAACACGCACCGACCAGAGGAAAGGAAGGACTTGTCCCAAAGTCAACTCTCCAGACTTTCTGGGCAAGGAGGGAACGAACGGAGCACCCTCCAGCCTCACGCTTTCCTTTCCAGACTTTCAAGTGTGGGGCACATACCTGTGCTCACAACGCTCCCCGGACAGCCCCCACTGCACCCCTAACAGGTAGACTTCTGCACAGTCAAGGGCTTTGGAAAGCACTGGCTCTGCACACAAATATTACGTGGCCCTCCACAGGCCACTTCCCCCGAACCGGCCTGAGCTTCAGGCCCACAACAGGCTTCGTGAAAACCCCAACGGAACGTAGCCTCGAAAAGGGAGACCCGCACTCCTCAGAACGCCTCGAGACCAGTGTCCTTATCGACTTCGCGTCTGTCCTTCCAAGAAGCCAAGACCACGGGGGCGCTTCAGCGCCCGACTCCCGGGCACCGCATGCCCAGGCTGGCCCCGTGCCCGGCACACACCGCCCGTTCCACGAACGCCTCAAGCGCACGAAGAGACCCCTCGCTCCCCGCGCCGCACAGCTGTCCCGCGACCTGACGGGCACCTCTCGGCGCACAAGCCTATTCCTCAGGGACACGCCGCCTCCCACCAGCCCCCAGGCCCACGCCCCCCAGGTACCTCTCTCAGGTGGAATCCTCTTCGCAGGCGCCCTGGTCGTCCGTGTCCGGCGAGCAGGAAGAGCGGGAGCTGAAGGAGGGCCTCCTCAGGCTAGCGGCCGTGGCTGTGGAGGGCCCGGGCTGCTGTGCCCAGCGGGGACACGGAGCGGCGTCCACGGACGCCGGCGGAACGGACGAGCCCGGCCCGCGAGAGAGCAGCACAGCGCGGCCGGACTCCGCCGGGCTCGGCTCTGGGCAGGCAGGCGCGGCTCGCCGACGCCTCCCACGCCTCCCAGGACGGCGGCCCAGCAGCCGCGCGCTCCTCTCCTCTCCTCTCCTCTCGCGCGCGCGCGCCGCGCCGCCGCCCAGACGCTGCCCGGCCGTTGCCCCGCCCCCTCCGGCGGTGGACTGCGGACAGCGACGGGGACACCCTCCTGGGAGAACTCCCGCGGCCCCGCCCACACGCTTCGGACCTTCGCGGAGCGGGAAGGTGCGCTGACAGGGACGCAGGGTCCCCGCTACGCTCGCTCTCGGGGGAACTGCAGCCTCCTCTCGGCTTTCACTTGAACGTCAGACCCGAAACCATGCAACGTCTGCAAGCAAACATAGGCAGTGTGCTCTTTGACATCAGTCTTAGCAGCCTACTTTCAAGTACCACGTCTGACTGGGCAATGGAAACAAAATACAAAATGAACAAACGGGACTACATCAAAGTCAAAAAACATCCTCTGCACCGCAAAGGAGACCATCCACAAAACCAAAACACAACCTAACAACTGGGAGAAGATTCTTGCAAACCGTATATCGGATAAGGGGTTAATATCCAAAACGCAGAAAGAACTCACACATCTCAACAGCAAAAAAAAATCAACAACCCAATTGAAAAGGCGGGCAAAAGATCTGAGCAGTGATTTCTCCAAAGAAGGTATACGGATGGCCAACAGGCATATGGAAAGGGACTCAACATCCTTAGCGATCAGAGAAATGCAAATCACAACTACAAGGGAGATGTCACCTTACTCTGGTCAGAATGGCTCTAAGTAACAAGACAAGAGACAAGTGTCGGAGAGGATGTGCAGAGAAGGGAACTCTCCTGCACTGCTGGTGGGAGGGCAGACCGGTGCAGCCACTATGGAAAGCAGTATGGAGTATCCTCAGAAAACTAAGAATACATCTACCATATGTAGATCCAGCTAGCCCACTGCTGGCTATTCATCCAAAGAACTTGAAAACACCAATGCAGAAAGACACATGCACCCCTAGGTTCACTGCAGCATTATTCACAACAGCCAAAACTTGGAAGCAACCTAGGTGCCCATCAAGGGAAGAATGGATCAAGAAGATGTGGTATGTATACACAATGGAATGCCACTCGGCCTAAGAAACGATGAGATCCGGCCATTTGTGACAACGTGGATGGACCTTGAGGGTATTATGTGAAGTGAAATAAATCAGAGGGAGAAAGTCAAACACCGTGTGATCTCACTCATAAGGAGAAGCTAAAAACAACGACAAACGCACACAGAGCAAAGGAGATTGGATTGGTGGTTACCATAGGGGGAGGGGGAGGGGAGAGAGCCAAAGGGGTGATGAGGCTCACATGTGAGGTGACGGACTATCATTAGTTTTCGGGTGGTGAACACGATGTAATCTACACAGAACTCAAAATATATTACAACGTACATCTGAAAGCTATATCATCTTGGGATCCACTGTTACTGCAATAAAATAAAATAAAATAAAATAAAATAAAATAAAATAAAATAAAATAAAAAAGCGTAGGAGCCTCAAGAGGCTAACAGGCTTTTGAAAAGTTATTCCAGGGATTTTTATGGCTTAGCTCAGGGCGGCAGACACCAGCCTGAGACACAGCTGTGACACAGCCACTAACTTCAACTAAACTATATTCCGACTGGAGGGAAATCAAAACAAACTACTGTAATCATAATTGATTGAAGGCTTCACTTTGTGCCAGATCCTGTGCCGACTGCTTTGCACCAACTGTCTCATTTCATCCTCACATCCAAAAGGTAGGTTACCGTTATTCTCCCCATTGTCAAGGTGAGGAGGCGGAAGCAGAAAGATGGCAACCTGCCTGGAATTCACAGAAGGATTCTCCAGGTAACGACATGACTTTTGGACAAGATTTCAAGGTTTAACACATTACGGTGCAGATGCAGATCCCAGTATCACAGAACGTGAAAAACACTGAGTCCTGCCAAATGGATTAAAACACTAACTATGGAGCCTCACAATCTCTTGGCCTGTTTTCTCAGATGAGGGAAAGCCCAGCGTGAAAAACCGTTGATGAGATGTCTGCAGAGGTGGACTACGTCTGGTCTTTAAAGCCGGGAACTATCCCAGTAGATTCTGAGTCAGTGGGTCCAGAGTAGGCCTTGAGCGTCTCTGTTCTTTTCAAAAGCCCCACAGGCTACACTTCCGTGCCCTTGGAGTTGGGAAGTACAGTCATGCCCTACATCGGGACGTTTCAGTCAACAACGGGGGTCCCATCAGATTAGTCCCATATGGCCAGGTGTGTAGGAGGCTCTGCCATCCAGGTTTAGGAACTCCGTGGTGTCGGCACAGTCTCGAGATTGCCTGACCATGACACACTCCTCAGAACTTATCCCCACTGTTAAGCAAAGCATGACTATACTGCCTTGGATTCTCCACGGTCCCAGACCCTGCACTGTTTAGATGACTGCACACGCAGAGGGCACCTCGTCTGAGGCAGAGAGCAGCTGGAATCACAAAAGCTCTCGACAGAGAGTCGAGGAAAGCGTGCTCTGCTTACACGACTCTCTACTTTTCTCTGGGTCTGAACCATTTCCTAGCTAATCTGCTCTTTTTAACCGAGCAGCTTGGCCACAAAAAAAAAAAAAAAAAAAAAAAGGTTACCAACAAACACTAAACAAACCAATATAAAGAATACATATTAAATAAGCCTAACCCTACTATACTACTGGCTTTTATTTCCCTGGGATAATTTGGACAGCATTAGATGGTTTTACTAAGAGCAGCCTCGTCGAGGGAGATTATTTCTAATTCCACAGTGCTGCAGATGCGGTCAGTAGCAACTGCAAGCTGGAAAGGAAACAAAACAAAGTTGGGTGTAATCCATTCAAGTTCACACGTTTCACCAGGGACAGCCTCCAAGCCTTTAATACTTAGGTATGCATTTATCCATTTCTTTAATCAACCACTACTAACGCCTACTAAAGGCCAGACACTGCTCTAAGTACTCTACGGATATGAAATATCCTCTCACCTTTACACTCACCTATGGAGTGTGTATGATAATCATCCCCGTTTTACAGATCAGGAAACCGACACACAGAATGGTACAGTAACTTGCCCAAGTTCACACAGCCCGTAGGTGGCGGAGCCAGGACCCATTTGACAGAGTCTGGCTCCAGAGGCCACGTTCTGAATCACCACGCTCAGTCTCCAAAAACCTAGAGGAAGCGCCAGCCTCAATGGAAAAGTTTTGTTTTCCCCACCCTACAGTCCCTACGCGGCGGCCCCAGTCTCAGGGCGTTCTTTCAGCTCCTCTGACAGGCCATCCTCCTCCCTTGCCCTGTCCCAACACTCTCCCGCACAAGTCCTCCTTGTCTTTTAGGCCTCTGCTCTCTTCTTCAACATCACTGCCTAAGTCACAAAGTCTAACAGTAAAATGCCGTATTTCTCAACACTCAACACCAAATTGCCTTTACGTATCTCCTAGGTAATTGGTTGCTGCCTGTCTGTCCTTTCCAACCAGGCTGTGAGGTCCAGTACGTCAAACACCCTGTCAGTCTTGCTCACCAAGTGTCCAGGCCACCGAACACGCACCGACCAGAGGAAAGGAAGGACTTGTCCCAAAGTCAACTCTCCAGACTTTCTGGGCAAGGAGGGAACGAACGGAGCACCCTCCAGCCTCACGCTTTCCTTTCCAGACTTTCAAGTGTGGGGCACATACCTGTGCTCACAACGCTCCCCGGACAGCCCCCACTGCACCCCTAACAGGTAGACTTCTGCACAGTCAAGGGCTTTGGAAAGCACTGGCTCTGCACACAAATATTACGTGGCCCTCCACAGGCCACTTCCCCGAACCGGCCTGAGCTTCAGGCCCACAACAGCTTCGTGAAAACCCCAACGGAACGTAGCCTCGAAAAGAGGGAGACCCGCACTCCTCAGAACGCCTGGACCAGTGTCCTTATCGACTTCGCGTCTGTCCTTCCAAGAAGCCAAGACCACGGGGGGCTTCAGCGCCCGACTCCCGGGCACCGCATGCCCAGGCTGGCCCCGTGCCCGGCACACACCCGCCCGTTCCACGAACGCCTCAAGCGCACGAAGAGACCCTCGCTCCCCGCGCCGCACAGCTGTCCCGCGACCTGACGGGCACCTCTTGGCGCACAAGCCTATTCCTCAGGGACACGCTCGCCTCCCACCAGCCCCCAGCCCACGCCCCCCAGGTACCTCTCTCAGGTGGAATCCTCTTCGCAGGCGCCCTGGTCGTCCGTGTCCGGCGAGCAGGAAGAGCGGGAGCTGAAGGAGGGCCTCCTCAGGCTAGCGGCCGTGGCTGTGGAGGGCCCGGGCTGCTGTGCCCAGCGGACACGGAGCGGCGTCCACGGACGCCGGCGGAACGGACGAGCCCGGCCCGCGAGAGAGCAGCAGCGCGGCCGGACTCCGCCGGGCTCGGCTCTGGGCAGGCAGGCGCGGCTCGCCGACGCCTCCCACGCCTCCCAGGACGGCGGCCCAGCAGCGCGCTCCTCTCCTCTCTCCTCTCCTCGCGCGCGCGCGCGCGCCGCCCAGACGCTGCCCGGCCGTTGCCCCGCCCCCCTCCGGCGGTGGACTGCGGACAGCGACGGGGACACCCTCCTGGGAGAACTCCCGCGGCCCCGCCCACACGCTTCGGACCTTCGCGGAGCGGGAAGGTGCGCTGACAGGGACGCAGGGTCCCGCTACGCTCGCTCTCGGGGAACTGCAGCCTCCTCCCTCGGCTTTCACTTGAACGTCAGACCCGAAACCATGCAACGTCTGCAAGCAAACATAGGCAGTGTGCTCTTTGACATCAGTCTAGCAGCCTACTTTCAAGTACCACGTCTGACTGGGCAATGGAGACAAAATACAAAATGAACAAACGGGACTACATCAAAGTCAAAAAACATCCTCTGCAAAGGAGACCATCCACAAAACCAAAACACAACCTAACAACTGGGAGAAGATTCTTGCAAACCGTATATCGGATAAGGGGTTAATATCCAAAACGCAGAAAGAACTCACACATCTCAACAGCAAAAAAATCAACAACCCAATTGAAAAGGCGGGCAAAAGATCTGAGCAGTGATTTCTCCAAAGAAGGTATACGGATGGCCAACAGGCATATGGAAAGGACTCAACATCCTTAGCGATCAGAGAAATGCAAATCACAACTACAAGGAGATGTCACCTTACTCTGGTCAGAATGGCTCTAAGTAACAAGACAAGAGACAAGTGTCGGAGAGGATGTGCAGAGAGGGAACTCTCCTGCACTGCTGGTGGGAGGGCAGACCGGTGCAGCCACTATGGAAAGCAGTATGGAGTATCTCAGAAAACTAAGAATACATCTACCATATGTATGATCCAGCTAGCCCACTGCTGGCTATTCATCCAAAGAACTTGAAAACACCAATGCAGAAAGACACATGCACCCCTAGGTTCACTGCAGCATTATTCACAACAGCCAAAACTTGGAAGCAACCTAGGTGCCCATCAAGGGAAGAATGGATCAAGAAGATGTGGTATGTATACACAATGGAATGCCACTCGGCCCTAAGAAACGATGAGATCCGGCCATTTGTGACAACGTGGATGGACCTTGAGGGTATTATGTGAAGTGAAATAAATCAGAGGGAGAAAGTCAAACACCGTGTGATCTCACTCATAAGGAGAAGCTAAAAACAACGACAAACGCACACAGAGCAAAGGAGATTGGATTGGTGGTTACCATAGGGGAGGGGGGAGGGGAGAGAGGGGGTGATGAGGCTCACATGTGAGGTGACGGACTATCATTAGTTTTCGGGTGGTGAACACGATGTAATCTACACAGAACTCAAAATATATTACAACGTACATCTGAAAGCTATATCATCTTGGGATCCACTGTTACTGCAATAAAATAAAATAAAATAAAATAAAATAAAATAAAATAAAATAAAATAAAAGCGTAGGAGCCTCAAGAGGCTAACAGGCTTTTGAAAAGTTATTCCAGGGATTTTTATGGCTTAGCTCAGGGCGGCAGACACCAGCCTGAGACACAGCTGTGACACAGCCACTAACTTCAACTAAACTATATTCCGACTGGAGAAATCAAAACAAACTACTGTAATCATAATTGATTGAAGGCTTCACTTTGTGCCAGATCCTGTGCCGACTGCTTTGCACCAACTGTCTCATTTCATCCTCACATCCAAAAGGTAGGTTACCGTTATTCTCCCCATTGTCAAGGTGAGGAGGCGGAAGCAGAAAGATGGCAACCTGCCTGGAATTCACAGAAGGATTCTCCAGGTAACGACATGACTTTTGGACAAGATTTCAAGGTTTAACACATTACGGTGCAGATGCAGATCCCAGTATCACAGAACGTGAAAAACACTGAGTCCTGCCAAATGGATTAAAACACTAACTATGGAGCCTCACAATCTCTTGGCCTGTTTTCTCAGATGAGGGAAAGCCCAGCGTGAAAAACCGTTGATGAGATGTCTGCAGAGGTGGACTACGTCTGGTCTTTAAAGCCGGGAACTATCCCAGTAGATTCTGAGTCAGTGGGTCCAGAGTAGGCCTTGAGCGTCTCTGTTCTTTTCAAAAGCCCCACAGGCTACACTTCCGTGCCCTTGGAGTTGGGAAGTACAGTCATGCCCTACATCGGGACGTTTCAGTCAACAACGGGGGTCCCATCAGATTAGTCCCATATGGCCTAGGTGTGTGGGAGGCTCTGCCATCCAGGTTTAGGAACTCCGTGGTGTCGGCACAGTCTCGAGATTGCCTGACCATGACACACACTCAGAACTTATCCCCACTGTTAAGCAAAGCATGACTATACTGCCTTGGATTCTCCACGGTCCCAGACCCTGCACTGTTTAGATGACTGCACACGCAGAGGGCACCTCGTCTGAGGCAGAGAGCAGCTGGAATCACAAAAGCTCTCGACAGAGAGTCGAGGAAAGGCGTGCTCTGCTTACACGACTCTCTACTTTTCTCTGGGTCTGAACCATTTCCTAGCTAATCTGCTCTTTTTAACCGAGCAGCTTGGCCAAAAAAAAAAAAAAGAAAAAGGTTACCAACAAACACTAAACAAACCAATATAAAGAATACATATTAAATAAGCCTAACCCTACTATACTACTGGCTTTTATTTCCCTGGGATAATTTGGACAGCATTAGATGGTTTTACTAAGAGCAGCCTCGTCGAGGGAGATTATTTCTAATTCCACAGTGCTGCAGATGCGGTCAGTAGCAACTGCAAGCTGGAAAGGAAACAAACAAAGTTGGGTGTAATCCATTCAAGTTCACACGTTTCACCAGGGACAGCCTCCAAGCCTTTAATACTTAGGTATGCATTTATCCATTTCTTTAATCAACCACTACTAACGCCTACTAAAGGCCAGACACTGCTCTACTCTACGGATATGAAATATCCTCTCACCTTTACACTCACCTATGGGAGTGTGTATGATAATCATCCCGTTTTACAGATCAGGAAACCGACACACAGAATGGTACAGTAACTTGCCCAAGTTCACACAGCCCGTAGGTGGCGGAGCCAGGACCCATTTGACAGAGTCTGGCTCCAGAGGCCACGTTCTGAATCACCACGCTCAGTCTCCAAAACCTAGAGGAAGCGCCAGCCTCAATGGAAAAGTTTTGTTTTCCCCACCCTACAGTCCCTACGCGGCGGCCCCAGTCTCCAGGGCGTTCTTTCAGCTCCTCTGACAGGCCATCCTCCTCCCTTGCCCTGTCCCAACACTCTCCCGCACAAGTCCTCCTTGTCTTTTAGGCCTCTGCTCTCAGCTTCAACATCACTGCCTAAGTCACAAAGTCTAACAGTAAAATGCCGTTTCTCAACACTCAACACCAAATTGCCTTTACGTATCTCCTAGGTAATTGGTTGCTGCCTGTCTGTCCTTTCCAACCAGGCTGTGAGGTCCAGTACGTCAAACACCCTGTCAGTCTTGCTCACCAAGTGTCCAGGCCACCGAACACGCACCGACCAGAGGAAAGGAAGGACTTGTCCCAAAGTCAACTCTCCAGACTTTCTGGGCAAGGAGGAACGAACGGAGCACCCTCCAGCCTCACGCTTTCCTTTCCAGACTTTCAAGTGTGGGGCACATACCTGTGCTCACAACGCTCCCCGGACAGCCCCCACTGCACCCCTAACAGGTAGACTTCTGCACAGTCAAGGGCTTTGGAAAGCACTGGCTCTGCACACAAATATTACGGCCCTCCACAGGCCACTTCCCCGAACCGGCCTGAGCTTCAGGCCCACAACAGGCTTCGTGAAAACCCCAACGGAACGTAGCCTCGAAAAGAGGGAGACCCGCACTCCTCAGAACGCCTCGAGACCAGTGTCCTTATCGACTTCGCGTCTGTCCTTCCAAGAAGCCAAGACCACGGGGGCGCTTCAGCGCCGACTCCCGGGCACCGCATGCCCAGGCTGGCCCCGTGCCCGGCACACACCGCCCGTTCCACGAACGCCTCAAGCGCACGAAGAGACCCCCGCTCCCCGCGCCGCACAGCTGTCCCGCGACCTGACGGGCACCTCTTGGCGCACAAGCCTATTCCTCAGGGACACGCTCGCTCCACCAGCCCCAGGCCCACGCCCCCAGGTACCTCTCTCAGGTGGAATCCTCTTCGCAGGCGCCCTGGTCGTCCGTGTCCGGCGAGCAGGAAGAGCGGGAGCTGAAGGAGGGCCTCCTCAGGCTAGCGGCCGTGGCTGTGGAGGGCCCGGGCTGCTGTGCCCAGCGGGGACACGGAGCGGCGTCCACGGACGCCGGCGGAACGGACGAGCCCGGCCCGCGAGAGGCAGCACAGCGCGGCCGGACTCCGCCGGCTCGGCTCTGGGCAGGCAGGCGCGGCTCGCCCGCCTCCCACGCCTCCCAGGACGGCGGCCCAGCAGCCGCGCGCTCCTCTCCTCTCCTCTCCTCGCGCGCGCGCGCGCCGCCAGACGCTGCCCGGCCGTTCCCGCCCCCTCCGGCGGTGGACTGCGGACAGCGACGGGGACACCCTCCTGGGAGAACTCCCGCGGCCCCGCCCACACGCTTCGGACCTTCGCGGAGCGGGAAGGTGCGCTGACAGGGACGCAGGGTCCCCGCTACGCTCGCTCTCGGGGAACTGCAGCCTCCTCCCTCGGCTTTCACTTGAACGTCAGACCCGAAACCATGCAACGTCTGCAAGCAAACATAGGCAGTGTGCTCTTTGACATCAGTCTTAGCAGCCTACTTTCAAGTACCACGTCTGACTGGGCAATGGAGACAAAATACAAAATGAACAAACGGGACTACATCAAAGTCAAAAAACATCCTCTGCACCGCAAAGGAGACCATCCACAAAACCAAAACACAACCTAACAACTGGGAGAAGATTCTTGCAAACCGTATATCGGATAAGGGGTTAATATCCAAAACGCAGAAAGAACTCACACATCTCAACAGCAAAAAAAAATCAACAACCCAATTGAAAAGGCGGGCAAAAGATCTGAGCAGTGATTTCTCCAAAGAAGGTATACGGATGGCCAACAGGCATATGGAAAGGGACTCAACATCCTTAGCGATCAGAGAAATGCAAATCACAACTACAAGGAGATGTCACCTTACTCTGGTCAGAATGGCTCTAAGTAACAAGACAAGAGACAAGTGTCGGAGAGGATGTGCAGAGAAGGGAACTCTCCTGCACTGCTGGTGGGAGGGCAGACCGGTGCAGCCACTATGGAAAGCAGTATGGAGTATCCTCAGAAAACTAAGAATACATCTACCATATGTATGATCCAGCTAGCCCACTGCTGGCTATTCATCCAAAGAACTTGAAAACACCAATGCAGAAAGACACATGCACCCCTAGGTTCACTGCAGCATTATTCACAACAGCCAAAACTTGGAAGCAACCTAGGTGCCCATCAAGGGAAGAATGGATCAAGAAGATGTGGTATGTATACACAATGGAATGCCACTCGGCCTAAGAAACGATGAGATCCGGCCATTTGTGACAACGTGGATGGACCTTGAGGGTATTATGTGAAGTGAAATAAATCAGAGGGAGAAAGTCAAACACCGTGTGATCTCACTCATAAGGAGAAGCTAAAAACAACGACAAACGCACACAGAGCAAAGGAGATTGGATTGGTGGTTACCATAGGGGGGGGGGAGGGGAGAGAGCCAAAGGGGTGATGAGGCTCACATGTGAGGTGACGGACTATCATTAGTTTTCGGGTGGTGAACACGATGTAATCTACACAGAACTCAAAATATATTACAACGTACATCTGAAAGCTATATCATCTTGGGATCCACTGTTACTGCAATAAAATAAAATAAAATAAAATAAAATAAAATAAAATAAAATAAAGCGTAGGAGCCTCAAGAGGCTAACAGGCTTTTGAAAAGTTATTCCAGGGATTTTTATGGCTTAGCTCAGGGCGGCAGACACCAGCCTGAGACACAGCTGTGACACAGCCACTAACTTCAACTAAACTATATTCCGACTGGAGGGAAATCAAAACAAACTACTGTAATCATAATTGATTGAAGGCTTCACTTTGTGCCAGATCCTGTGCCGACTGCTTTGCACCAACTGTCTCATTTCATCCTCACATCCAAAAGGTAGGTTACCGTTATTCTCCCCATTGTCAAGGTGAGGAGCGGAAGCAGAAAGATGGCAACCTGCCTGGAATTCACAGAAGGATTCTCCAGGTAACGACATGACTTTTGGACAAGATTTCAAGGTTTAACACATTACGGTGCAGATGCAGATCCCAGTATCACAGAACGTGAAAAACACTGAGTCCTGCCAAATGGATTAAAACACTAACTATGGAGCCTCACAATCTCTTGGCCTGTTTTCTCAGATGAGGGAAAGCCCAGCGTGAAAAACCGTTGATGAGATGTCTGCAGAGGTGGACTACGTCTGGTCTTTAAAGCCGGGAACTATCCCAGTAGATTCTGAGTCAGTGGGTCCAGAGTAGGCCTTGAGCGTCTCTGTTCTTTTCAAAAGCCCCACAGGCTACACTTCCGTGCCCTTGGAGTTGGGAAGTACAGTCATGCCCTACATCGGGACGTTTCAGTCAACAACGGGGGTCCCATCAGATTAGTCCCATATGGCCTAGGTGTGTAGGAGGCTCTGCCATCCAGGTTTAGGAACCCGTGGTGTCGGCACAGTCTCGAGATTGCCTGACCATGACACACTCCTCAGAACTTATCCCCACTGTTAAGCAAAGCATGACTATACTGCCTTGGATTCTCCACGGTCCCAGACCCTGCACTGTTTAGATGACTGCACACGCAGAGGGCACCTCGTCTGAGGCAGAGAGCAGCTGGAATCACAAAAGCTCTCGACAGAGAGTCGAGGAAAGGCGTGCTCTGCTTACACGACTCTCTACTTTTCTCTGGGTCTGAACCATTTCCTAGCTAATCTGCTCTTTTAACCGAGCAGCTTGGCCACAAAAAAAAAAAAAAAAAAAAAGGTTACCAACAAACACTAAACAAACCAATATAAAGAATACATATTAAATAAGCCTAACCCTACTATACTACTGGCTTTTATTTCCCTGGGATAATTTGGACAGCATTAGATGGTTTTACTAAGAGCAGCCTCGTCGAGGGAGATTATTTCTAATTCCACAGTGCTGCAGATGCGGTCAGTAGCAACTGCAAGCTGGAAAGGAAACAAAACAAAGTTGGGTGTAATCCATTCAAGTTCACACGTTTCACCAGGGACAGCCTCCAAGCCTTTAATACTTAGGTATGCATTTATCCATTTCTTTAATCAACCACTACTAACGCCTACTAAAGGCCAGACACTGCTCTAAGTACTCTACGGATATGAAATATCCTCTCACCTTTACACTCACCTATGGAGTGTGTATGATAATCATCCCCGTTTTACAGATCAGGAAACCGACACACAGAATGGTACAGTAACTTGCCCAAGTTCACACAGCCCGTAGGTGGCGGAGCCAGGACCCATTTGACAGAGTCTGGCTCCAGAGGCCACGTTCTGAATCACCACGCTCAGTCTCCAAAAACCTAGAGGAAGCGCCAGCCTCAATGGAAAAGTTTTGTTTTCCCCACCCTACAGTCCCTACGCGGCGGCCCCAGTCTCCAGGGCGTTCTTTCAGCTCCTCTGACAGGCCATCCTCCTCCCTTGCCCTGTCCCAACACTCTCCCGCACAAGTCCTCCTTGTCTTTTAGGCCTCTGCTCTCAGCTTCAACATCACTGCCTAAGTCACAAAGTCTAACAGTAAAATGCCGTAGTTCTCAACACTCAACACCAAATTGCCTTTACGTATCTCCTAGGTAATTGGTTGCTGCCTGTCTGTCCTTTCCAACCAGGCTGTGAGGTCCAGTACGTCAAACACCCTGTCAGTCTTGCTCACCAAGTGTCCAGGCCACCGAACACGCACCGACCAGAGGAAAGGAAGGACTTGTCCCAAAGTCAACTCTCCAGACTTTCTGGGCAAGGAGGGAACGAACGGAGCACCCTCCAGCCTCACGCTTTCCTTTCCAGACTTTCAAGTGTGGGGCACATACCTGTGCTCACAACGCTCCCCGGACAGCCCCCACTGCACCCCTAACAGGTAGACTTCTGCACAGTCAAGGGCTTTGGAAAGCACTGGCTCTGCACACAAATATTACGTGGCCCTCCACAGGCCACTTCCCCGAACCGGCCTGAGCTTCAGGCCCACAACAGGCTTCGTGAAAACCCCAACGGAACGTAGCCTCGAAAAGAGGGAGACCCGCACTCCTCAGAACGCCTCGAGACCAGTGTCCTTATCGACTTCGCGTCTGTCCTTCCAAGAAGCCAAGACCACGGGGGCGCTTCAGCGCCCGACTCCCGGGCACCGCATGCCCAGGCTGGCCCCGTGCCCGGCACACACCGCCCGTTCCACGAACGCCTCAAGCGCACGAAGAGACCCCCTCGCTCCCCGCGCCGCACAGCTGTCCCGCGACCTGACGGGCACCTCTTGGCGCACAAGCCTATTCCTCAGGGACACGCTCGCCTCCCACCAGCCCCCAGGCCCACGCCCCCCAGGTACCTCTCTCAGGTGGAATCCTCTTCGCAGGCGCCCTGGTCGTCCGTGTCCGGCGAGCAGGAAGAGCGGGAGCTGAAGGAGGGCCTCCTCAGGCTAGCGGCCGTGGCTGTGGAGGGCCCGGGCTGCTGTGCCCAGCGGGGACACGGAGCGGCGTCCACGGACGCCGGCGGAACGGACGAGCCCGGCCCGCGAGAGAGCAGCACAGCGCGGCCGGACTCCGCCGGGCTCGGCTCTGGGCAGGCAGGCGCGGCTCGCCGACGCCTCCCACGCCTCCCAGGACGGCGGCCCAGCAGCCGCGCGCTCCTCTCCTCTCCTCTCTCTCCTCGCGCGCGCGCGCGCCGCCGCCCAGACGCTGCCCGGCCGTTGCCCCGCCCCCCTCCGGCGGTGGACTGCGGACAGCGACGGGGACACCCTCCTGGGAGAACTCCCGCGGCCCCGCCCACACGCTTCGGACCTTCGCGGAGCGGGAAGGTGCGCTGACAGGGACGCAGGGTCCCCGCTACGCTCGCTCTCGGGGGAACTGCAGCCTCCTCCCTCGGCTTTCACTTGAACGTCAGACCCGAAACCATGCAACGTCTGCAAGCAAACATAGGCAGTGTGCTCTTTGACATCAGTCTTAGCAGCCTACTTTCAAGTACCACGTCTGACTGGGCAATGGAGACAAAATACAAAATGAACAAACGGGACTACATCAAAGTCAAAAAACATCCTCTGCACCGCAAAGGAGACCATCCACAAAACCAAAACACAACCTAACAACTGGGAGAAGATTCTTGCAAACCGTATATCGGATAAGGGGTTAATATCCAAAACGCAGAAAGAACTCACACATCTCAACAGCAAAAAAATCAACAACCCAATTGAAAAGGCGGGCAAAAGATCTGAGCAGTGATTTCTCCAAAGAAGGTATACGGATGGCCAACAGGCATATGGAAAGGGACTCAACATCCTTAGCGATCAGAGAAATGCAAATCACAACTACAAGGAGATGTCACCTTACTCTGGTCAGAATGGCTCTAAGTAACAAGACAAGAGACAAGTGTCGGAGAGGATGTGCAGAGAAGGGAACTCTCCTGCACTGCTGGTGGGAGGGCAGACCGGTGCAGCCACTATGGAAAGCAGTATGGAGTATCCTCAGAAAACTAAGAATACATCTACCATATGTATGATCCAGCTAGCCCACTGCTGGCTATTCATCCAAAGAACTTGAAAACACCAATGCAGAAAGACACATGCACCCCTAGGTTCACTGCAGCATTATTCACAACAGCCAAAACTTGGAAGCAACCTAGGTGCCCATCAAGGGAAGAATGGATCAAGAAGATGTGGTATGTATACACAATGGAATGCCACTCGGCCCTAAGAAACGATGAGATCCGGCCATTTGTGACAACGTGGATGGACCTTGAGGGTATTATGTGAAGTGAAATAAATCAGAGGGAGAAAGTCAAACACCGTGTGATCTCACTCATAAGGAGAAGCTAAAAACAACGACAAACGCACACAGAGCAAAGGAGATTGGATTGGTGGTTACCATAGGGGGAGGGGGAGGGGAGAGAGCCAAAGGGGTGATGAGGCTCACATGTGAGGTGACGGACTATCATTAGTTTTCGGGTGGTGAACACGATGTAATCTACACAGAACTCAAAATATATTACAACGTACATCTGAAAGCTATATCATCTTGGGATCCACTGTTACTGCAATAAAATAAAATAAAATAAAATAAAATAAAATAAAATAAAATAAAATAAAAAAGCGTAGGAGCCTCAAGAGGCTAACAGGCTTTTGAAAAGTTATTCCAGGGATTTTTATGGCTTAGCTCAGGGCGGCAGACACCAGCCTGAGACACAGCTGTGACACAGCCACTAACTTCAACTAAACTATATTCCGACTGGAGGGAAATCAAAACAAACTACTGTAATCATAATTGATTGAAGGCTTCACTTTGTGCCAGATCCTGTGCCGACTGCTTTGCACCAACTGTCTCATTTCATCCTCACATCCAAAAGGTAGGTTACCGTTATTCTCCCCATTGTCAAGGTGAGGAGGCGGAAGCAGAAAGATGGCAACCTGCCTGGAATTCACAGAAGGATTCTCCAGGTAACGACATGACTTTTGGACAAGATTTCAAGGTTTAACACATTACGGTGCAGATGCAGATCCCAGTATCACAGAACGTGAAAAACACTGAGTCCTGCCAAATGGATTAAAACACTAACTATGGAGCCTCACAATCTCTTGGCCTGTTTTCTCAGATGAGGGAAAGCCCAGCGTGAAAAACCGTTGATGAGATGTCTGCAGAGGTGGACTACGTCTGGTCTTTAAAGCCGGGAACTATCCCAGTAGATTCTGAGTCAGTGGGTCCAGAGTAGGCCTTGAGCGTCTCTGTTCTTTTCAAAAGCCCCACAGGCTACACTTCCGTGCCCTTGGAGTTGGGAAGTACAGTCATGCCCTACATCGGGACGTTTCAGTCAACAACGGGGGTCCCATCAGATTAGTCCCATATGGCCTAGGTGTGTAGGAGGCTCTGCCATCCAGGTTTAGGAACTCCGTGGTGTCGGCACAGTCTCGAGATTGCCTGACCATGACACACTCCTCAGAACTTATCCCCACTGTTAAGCAAAGCATGACTATACTGCCTTGGATTCTCCACGGTCCCAGACCCTGCACTGTTTAGATGACTGCACACGCAGAGGGCACCTCGTCTGAGGCAGAGAGCAGCTGGAATCACAAAAGCTCTCGACAGAGAGTCGAGGAAAGGCGTGCTCTGCTTACACGACTCTCTACTTTTCTCTGGGTCTGAACCATTTCCTAGCTAATCTGCTCTTTTTAACCGAGCAGCTTGGCCACAAAAAAAAAAAAAAAGAAAAAGGTTACCAACAAACACTAAACAAACCAATATAAAGAATACATATTAAATAAGCCTAACCCTACTATACTACTGGCTTTTATTTCCCTGGGATAATTTGGACAGCATTAGATGGTTTTACTAAGAGCAGCCTCGTCGAGGGAGATTATTTCTAATTCCACAGTGCTGCAGATGCGGTCAGTAGCAACTGCAAGCTGGAAAGGAAACAAAACAAAGTTGGGTGTAATCCATTCAAGTTCACACGTTTCACCAGGGACAGCCTCCAAGCCTTTAATACTTAGGTATGCATTTATCCATTTCTTTAATCAACCACTACTAACGCCTACTAAAGGCCAGACACTGCTCTAAGTACTCTACGGATATGAAATATCCTCTCACCTTTACACTCACCTATGGAGTGTGTATGATAATCATCCCCGTTTTACAGATCAGGAAACCGACACACAGAATGGTACAGTAACTTGCCCAAGTTCACACAGCCCGTAGGTGGCGGAGCCAGGACCCATTTGACAGAGTCTGGCTCCAGAGGCCACGTTCTGAATCACCACGCTCAGTCTCCAAAAACCTAGAGGAAGCGCCAGCCTCAATGGAAAAGTTTTGTTTTCCCCACCCTACAGTCCCTACGCGGTGGCCCCAGTCTCCAGGGCGTTCTTTCAGCTCCTCTGACAGGCCATCCTCCTCCTTGCCCTGTCCCAACACTCTCCCGCACAAGTCCTCCTTGTCTTTTAGGCCTCTGCTCTCAGCTTCAACATCACTGCCTAAGTCACAAAGTCTAACAGTAAAATGCCGTATTTCTCAACACTCAACACCAAATTGCCTTTACGTATCTCCTAGGTAATTGGTTGCTGCCTGTCTGTCCTTTCCAACCAGGCTGTGAGGTCCAGTACGTCAAACACCCTGTCAGTCTTGCTCACCAAGTGTCCAGGCCACCGAACACGCACCGACCAGAGGAAAGGAAGGACTTGTCCCAAAGTCAACTCTCCAGACTTTCTGGGCAAGGAGGGAACGAACGGAGCACCCTCCAGCCTCACGCTTTCCTTTCCAGACTTTCAAGTGTGGGGCACATACCTGTGCTCACAACGCTCCCCGGACAGCCCCCACTGCACCCCTAACAGGTAGACTTCTGCACAGTCAAGGGCTTTGGAAAGCACTGGCTCTGCACACAAATATTACGTGGCCCTCCACAGGCCACTTCCCCGAACCGGCCTGAGCTTCAGGCCCACAACAGGCTTCGTGAAAACCCCAACGGAACGTAGCCTCGAAAAGAGGGAGACCCGCACTCCTCAGAACGCCTCGAGACCAGTGTCCTTATCGACTTCGCGTCTGTCCTTCCAAGAAGCCAAGACCACGGGGGGCGCTTCAGCGCCCGACTCCCGGGCACCGCATGCCCAGGCTGGCCCCGTGCCCGGCACACACCGCCCGTTCCACGAACGCCTCAAGCGCACGAAGAGACCCCCTCGCTCCCCGCGCCGCACAGCTGTCCCGCGACCTGACGGGCACCTCTTGGCGCACAAGCCTATTCCTCAGGGACACGCTCGCCTCCCACCAGCCCCCAGGCCCACGCCCCCCAGGTACCTCTCTCAGGTGGAATCCTCTTCGCAGGCGCCCTGGTCGTCCGTGTCCGGCGAGCAGGAAGAGCGGGAGCTGAAGGAGGGCCTCCTCAGGCTAGCGGCCGTGGCTGTGGAGGGCCCGGGCTGCTGTGCCCAGCGGGGACACGGAGCGGCGTCCACGGACGCCGGCGGAACGGACGAGCCCGGCCCGCGAGAGAGCAGCACAGCGCGGCCGGACTCCGCCGGGCTCGGCTCTGGGCAGGCAGGCGCGGCTCGCCGACGCCTCCCACGCCTCCCAGGACGGCGGCCCAGCAGCCGCGCGCTCCTCTCCTCTCCTCTCCTCGCGCGCGCGCGCGCGCCGCCCAGACGCTGCCCGGCCGTTGCCCCGCCCCCCCTCCGGCGGTGGACTGCGGACAGCGACGGGGACACCCTCCTGGGAGAACTCCCGCGGCCCCGCCCACACGCTTCGGACCTTCGCGGAGCGGGAAGGTGCGCTGACAGGGACGCAGGGTCCCCGCTACGCTCGCTCTCGGGGGAACTGCAGCCTCCTCCCTCGGCTTTCACTTGAACGTCAGACCCGAAACCATGCAACGTCTGCAAGCAAACATAGGCAGTGTGCTCTTTGACATCAGTCTTAGCAGCCTACTTTCAAGTACCACGTCTGACTGGGCAATGGAAACAAAATACAAAATGAACAAACGGGACTACATCAAAGTCAAAAAACATCCTCTGCACCGCAAAGGAGACCATCCACAAAACCAAAACACAACCTAACAACTGGGAGAAGATTCTTGCAAACCGTATATCGGATAAGGGGTTAATATCCAAAACGCAGAAAGAACTCACACATCTCAACAGCAAAAAAAAATCAACAACCCAATTGAAAAGGCGGGCAAAAGATCTGAGCAGTGATTTCTCCAAAGAAGGTATACGGATGGCCAACAGGCATATGGAAAGGGACTCAACATCCTTAGCGATCAGAGAAATGCAAATCACAACTACAAGGAGATGTCACCTTACTCTGGTCAGAATGGCTCTAAGTAACAAGACAAGAGACAAGTGTCGGAGAGGATGTGCAGAGAAGGGAACTCTCCTGCACTGCTGGTGGGAGGGCAGACCGGTGCAGCCACTATGGAAAGCAGTATGGAGTATCCTCAGAAAACTAAGAATACATCTACCATATGTATGATCCAGCTAGCCCACTGCTGGCTATTCATCCAAAGAACTTGAAAACACCAATGCAGAAAGACACATGCACCCCTAGGTTCACTGCAGCATTATTCACAACAGCCAAAACTTGGAAGCAACCTAGGTGCCCATCAAGGGAAGAATGGATCAAGAAGATGTGGTATGTATACACAATGGAATGCCACTCGGCCCTAAGAAACGATGAGATCCGGCCATTTGTGACAACGTGGATGGACCTTGAGGGTATTATGTGAAGTGAAATAAATCAGAGGGAGAAAGTCAAACACCGTGTGATCTCACTCATAAGGAGAAGCTAAAAACAACGACAAACGCACACAGAGCAAAGGAGATTGGATTGGTGGTTACCATAGGGGGAGGGGGGAGGGGAGAGAGCCAAAGGGGTGATGAGGCTCACATGTGAGGTGACGGACTATCATTAGTTTTCGGGTGGTGAACACGATGTAATCTACACAGAACTCAAAATATATTACAACGTACATCTGAAAGCTATATCATCTTGGGATCCACTGTTACTGCAATAAAATAAAATAAAATAAAATAAAATAAAATAAAATAAAATAAAATAAAAAAGCGTAGGAGCCTCAAGAGGCTAACAGGCTTTTGAAAAGTTATTCCAGGGATTTTTATGGCTTAGCTCAGGGCGGCAGACACCAGCCTGAGACACAGCTGTGACACAGCCACTAACTTCAACTAAACTATATTCCGACTGGAGGGAAATCAAAACAAACTACTGTAATCATAATTGATTGAAGGCTTCACTTTGTGCCAGATCCTGTGCCGACTGCTTTGCACCAACTGTCTCATTTCATCCTCACATCCAAAAGGTAGGTTACCGTTATTCTCCCCATTGTCAAGGTGAGGAGGCGGAAGCAGAAAGATGGCAACCTGCCTGGAATTCACAGAAGGATTCTCCAGGTAACGACATGACTTTTGGACAAGATTTCAAGGTTTAACACATTACGGTGCAGATGCAGATCCCAGTATCACAGAACGTGAAAAACACTGAGTCCTGCCAAATGGATTAAAACACTAACTATGGAGCCTCACAATCTCTTGGCCTGTTTTCTCAGATGAGGGAAAGCCCAGCGTGAAAAACCGTTGATGAGATGTCTGCAGAGGTGGACTACGTCTGGTCTTTAAAGCCAGGAACTATCCCAGTAGATTCTGAGTCAGTGGGTCCAGAGTAGGCCTTGAGCGTCTCTGTTCTTTTCAAAAGCCCCACAGGCTACACTTCCGTGCCCTTGGAGTTGGGAAGTACAGTCATGCCCTACATCGGGACGTTTCAGTCAACAACGGGGGTCCCATCAGATTAGTCCCATATGGCCTAGGTGTGTAGAAGGCTCTGCCATCCAGGTTTAGGAACTCCGTGGTGTCGGCACAGTCTCGAGATTGCCTGACCATGACGCACTCCTCAGAACTTATCCCCACTGTTAAGCAAAGCATGACTATACTGCCTTGGATTCTCCACGGTCCCAGACCCTGCACTGTTTAGATGACTGCACACGCAGAGGGCACCTCGTCTGAGGCAGAGAGCAGCTGGAATCACAAAAGCTCTCGACAGAGAGTCAAGGAAAGGCGTGCTCTGCTTACACGACTCTCTACTTTTCTCTGGGTCTGAACCATTTCCTAGCTAATCTGCTCTTTTTAACCGAGCAGCTTGGACACAAAAAAAAAAAAAAAAAAAAAGGTTACCAACAAACACTAAACAAACCAATATAAAGAATACATATTAAATAAGCCTAACCCTACTATACTACTGGCTTTTATTTCCCTGGGATAATTTGGACAGCATTAGATGGTTTTACTAAGAGCAGCCTCGTCGAGGGAGATTATTTCTAATTCCACAGTGCTGCAGATGCGGTCAGTAGCAACTGCAAGCTGGAAAGGAAACAAAACAAAGTTGGGTGTAATCCATTCAAGTTCACACGTTTCACCAGGGACAGCCTCCAAGCCTTGAATACTTAGGTATGCATTTATCCATTTCTTTAATCAACCACTACTAACGCCTACTAAAGGCCAGACACTGCTCTAAGTACTCTACGGATATGAAATATCCTCTCACCTTTACACTCACCTATGGAGTGTGTATGATAATCATCCCCGTTTTACAGATCAGGAAACCGACACACAGAATGGTACAGTAACTTGCCCAAGTTCACACAGCCCGTAGGTGGCGGAGCCAGGACCCATTTGACAGAGTCTGGCTCCAGAGGCCACGTTCTGAATCACCACGCTCAGTCTCCAAAAACCTAGAGGAAGCGCCAGCCTCAATGGAAAAGTTTTGTTTTCCCCACCCTACAGTCCCTACGCGGCGGCCCCAGTCTCCAGGGCGTTCTTTCAGCTCCTCTGACAGGCCATCCTCCTCCCTTGCCCTGTCCCAACACTCTCCCGCACAAGTCCTCCTTGTCTTTTAGGCCTCTGCTCTCAGCTTCAACATCACTGCCTAAGTCACAAAGTCTAACAGTAAAATGCCGTATTTCTCAACACTCAACACCAAATTGCCTTTACGTATCTCCTAGGTAATTGGTTGCTGCCTGTCTGTCCTTTCCAACCAGGCTTTGAGGTCCAGTACGTCAAACACCCTGTCAGTCTTGCTCACCAAGTGTCCAGGCCACCGAACACGCACCGACCAGAGGAAAGGAAGGACTTGTCCCAAAGTCAACTCTCCAGACTTTCTGGGCAAGGAGGGAACGAACGGAGCACCCTCCAGCCTCACGCTTTCCTTTCCAGACTTTCAAGTGTGGGGCACATACCTGTGCTCACAACGCTCCCCGGACAGCCCCCACTGCACCCCTAACAGGTAGACTTCTGCACAGTCAAGGGCTTTGGAAAGCACTGGCTCTGCACACAAATATTACGTGGCCCTCCACAGGCCACTTCCCCCGAACCGGCCTGAGCTTCAGGCCCACAACAGGCTTCGTGAAAACCCCAACGGAACGTAGCCTCGAAAAGAGGGAGACCCGCACTCCTCAGAACGCCTCGAGACCAGTGTCCTTATCGACTTCGCGTCTGTCCTTCCAAGAAGCCAAGACCACGGGGGGCGCTTCAGCGCCCGACTCCCGGGCACCGCATGCCCAGGCTGGCCCCGTGCCCGGCACACACCGCCCGTTCCACGAACGCCTCAAGCGCACGAAGAGACCCCCTCGCTCCCCGCGCCGCACAGCTGTCCCGCGACCTGACGGGCACCTCTCGGCGCACAAGCCTATTCCTCAGGGACACGCTCGCCTCCCACCAGCCCCCAGGCCCACGCCCCCCAGGTACCTCTCTCAGATGGAATCCTCTTCGCAGGCGCCCTGGTCGTCCGTGTCCGGCGAGCAGGAAGAGCGGGAGCTGAAGGAGGGCCTCCTCAGGCTAGCGGCCGTGGCTGTGGAGGGCCCGGGCTGCTGTGCCCAGCGGGGACACGGAGCGGCGTCCACGGACGCCGGCGGAACGGACGAGCCCGGCCCGCGAGAGAGCAGCACAGCGCGGCCGGACTCCGCCGGGCTCGGCTCTGGGCAGGCAGGCGCGGCTCGCCGACGCCTCCCACGCCTCCCAGGACGGCGGCCCAGCAGCCGCGCGCTCCTCTCCTCTCCTCTCCTCGCGCGCGCGCGCGCGCCGCCCAGACGCTGCCCGGCCGTTGCCCCGCCCCCCCTCCGGCGGTGGACTGCGGACAGCGACGGGGACACCCTCCTGGGAGAACTCCCGCGGCCCCGCCCACACGCTTCGGACCTTCGCGGAGCGGGAAGGTGCGCTGACAGGGACGCAGGGTCCCCGCTACGCTCGCTCTCGGGGGAACTGCAGCCTCCTCCCTCGGCTTTCACTTGAACGTCAGACCCGAAACCATGCAACGTCTGCAAGCAAACATAGGCAGTGTGCTCTTTGACATCAGTCTTAGCAGCCTACTTTCAAGTACCACGTCTGACTGGGCAATGGAAACAAAATACAAAATGAACAAACGGGACTACATCAAAGTCAAAAAACATCCTCTGCACCGCAAAGGAGACCATCCACAAAACCAAAACACAACCTAACAACTGGGAGAAGATTCTTGCAAACCGTATATCGGATAAGGGGTTAATATCCAAAACGCAGAAAGAACTCACACATCTCAACAGCAAAAAAAAATCAACAACCCAATTGAAAAGGCGGGCAAAAGATCTGAGCAGTGATTTCTCCAAAGAAGGTATACGGATGGCCAACAGGCATATGGAAAGGGACTCAACATCCTTAGCGATCAGAGAAATGCAAATCACAACTACAAGGAGATGTCACCTTACTCTGGTCAGAATGGCTCTAAGTAACAAGACAAGAGACAAGTGTCGGAGAGGATGTGCAGAGAAGGGAACTCTCCTGCACTGCTGGTGGGAGGGCAGACCGGTGCAGCCACTATGGAAAGCAGTATGGAGTATCCTCAGAAAACTAAGAATACATCTACCATATGTATGATCCAGCTAGCCCACTGCTGGCTATTCATCCAAAGAACTTGAAAACACCAATGCAGAAAGACACATGCACCCCTAGGTTCACTGCAGCATTATTCACAACAGCCAAAACTTGGAAGCAACCTAGGTGCCCATCAAGGGAAGAATGGATCAAGAAGATGTGGTATGTATACACAATGGAATGCCACTCGGCCCTAAGAAACGATGAGATCCGGCCATTTGTGACAACGTGGATGGACCTTGAGGGTATTATGTGAAGTGAAATAAATCAGAGGGAGAAAGTCAAACACCGTGTGATCTCACTCATAAGGAGAAGCTAAAAACAACGACAAACGCACACAGAGCAAAGGAGATTGGATTGGTGGTTACCATAGGGGGAGGGGGGAGGGGAGAGAGCCAAAGGGGTGATGAGGCTCACATGTGAGGTGACGGACTATCATTAGTTTTCGGGTGGTGAACACGATGTAATCTACACAGAACTCAAAATATATTACAACGTACATCTGAAAGCTATATCATCTTGGGATCCACTGTTACTGCAATAAAATAAAATAAAATAAAATAAAATAAAATAAAATAAAAAAGCGTAGGAGCCTCAAGAGGCTAACAGGCTTTTGAAAAGTTATTCCAGGGATTTTTATGGCTTAGCTCAGGGCGGCAGACACCAGCCTGAGACACAGCTGTGACACAGCCACTAACTTCAACTAAACTATATTCCGACTGGAGGGAAATCAAAACAAACTACTGTAATCATAATTGATTGAAGGCTTCACTTTGTGCCAGATCCTGTGCCGACTGCTTTGCACCAACTGTCTCATTTCATCCTCACATCCAAAAGGTAGGTTACCGTTATTCTCCCCATTGTCAAGGTGAGGAGGCGGAAGCAGAAAGATGGCAACCTGCCTGGAATTCACAGAAGGATTCTCCAGGTAACGACATGACTTTTGGACAAGATTTCAAGGTTTAACACATTACGGTGCAGATGCAGATCCCAGTATCACAGAACGTGAAAAACACTGAGTCCTGCCAAATGGATTAAAACACTAACTATGGAGCCTCACAATCTCTTGGCCTGTTTTCTCAGATGAGGGAAAGCCCAGCGTGAAAAACCGTTGATGAGATGTCTGCAGAGGTGGACTACGTCTGGTCTTTAAAGCCGGGAACTATCCCAGTAGATTCTGAGTCAGTGGGTCCAGAGTAGGCCTTGAGCGTCTCTGTTCTTTTCAAAAGCCCCACAGGCTACACTTCCGTGCCCTTGGAGTTGGGAAGTACAGTCATGCCCTACATCGGGACGTTTCAGTCAACAACGGGGGTCCCATCAGATTAGTCCCATATGGCCTAGGTGTGTAGGAGGCTCTGCCATCCAGGTTTAGGAACTCCGTGGTGTCGGCACAGTCTCGAGATTGCCTGACCATGACACACTCCTCAGAACTTATCCCCACTGTTAAGCAAAGCATGACTATACTGCCTTGGATTCTCCACGGTCCCAGACCCTGCACTGTTTAGATGACTGCACACGCAGAGGGCACCTCGTCTGAGGCAGAGAGCAGCTGGAATCACAAAAGCTCTCGACAGAGAGTCAAGGAAAGGCGTGCTCTGCTTACACGACTCTCTACTTTTCTCTGGGTCTGAACCATTTCATAGCTAATCTGCTCTTTTTAACCGAGCAGCTTGGCCACAAAAAAAAAAAAAAAAAAAAAAAAAAAAGGTTACCAACAAACACTAAACAAACCAATATAAAGAATACATATTAAATAAGCCTAACCCTACTATACTACTGGCTTTTATTTCCCTGGGATAATTTGGACAGCATTAGATGGTTTTACTAAGAGCAGCCTCGTCGAGGGAGATTATTTCTAATTCCACAGTGCTGCAGATGCGGTCAGTAGCAACTGCAAGCTGGAAAGGAAACAAAACAAAGTTGGGTGTAATCCATTCAAGTTCACACGTTTCACCAGGGACAGCCTCCAAGCCTTTAATACTTAGGTATGCATTTATCCATTTCTTTAATCAACCACTACTAACGCCTACTAAAGGCCAGACACTGCTCTAAGTACTCTACGGATATGAAATATCCTCTCACCTTTACACTCACCTATGGAGTGTGTATGATAATCATCCCCGTTTTACAGATCAGGAAACCGACACACAGAATGGTACAGTAACTTGCCCAAGTTCACACAGCCCGTAGGTGGCGGAGCCAGGACCCATTTGACAGAGTCTGGCTCCAGAGGCCACGTTCTGAATCACCACGCTCAGTCTCCAAAAACCTAGAGGAAGCGCCAGCCTCAATGGAAAAGTTTTGTTTTCCCCACCCTACAGTCCCTACGCGGCGGCCCCAGTCTCCAGGGCGTTCTTTCAGCTCCTCTGACAGGCCATCCTCCTCCCTTGCCCTGTCCCAACACTCTCCCGCACAAGTCCTCCTTGTCTTTTAGGCCTCTGCTCTCAGCTTCAACATCACTGCCTAAGTCACAAAGTCTAACAGTAAAATGCCGTATTTCTCAACACTCAACACCAAATTGCCTTTACGTATCTCCTAGGTAATTGGTTGCTGCCTGTCTGTCCTTTCCAACCAGGCTGTGAGGTCCAGTACGTCAAACACCCTGTCAGTCTTGCTCACCAAGTGTCCAGGCCACCGAACACGCACCGACCAGAGGAAAGGAAGGACTTGTCCCAAAGTCAACTCTCCAGACTTTCTGGGCAAGGAGGGAACGAACGGAGCACCCTCCAGCCTCACGCTTTCCTTTCCAGACTTTCAAGTGTGGGGCACATACCTGTGCTCACAACGCTCCCCGGACAGCCCCCACTGCACCCCTAACAGGTAGACTTCTGCACAGTCAAGGGCTTTGGAAAGCACTGGCTCTGCACACAAATATTACGTGGCCCTCCACAGGCCACTTCCCCCGAACCGGCCTGAGCTTCAGGCCCACAACAGGCTTCGTGAAAACCCCAACGGAACGTAGCCTCGAAAAGAGGGAGACCCGCACTCCTCAGAACGCCTCGAGACCAGTGTCCTTATCGACTTCGCGTCTGTCCTTCCAAGAAGCCAAGACCACGGGGGCGCTTCAGCGCCCGACTCCCGGGCACCGCATGCCCAGGCTGGCCCCGTGCCCGGCACACACCGCCCGTTCCACGAACGCCTCAAGCGCACGAAGAGACCCCCTCGCTCCCCGCGCCGCACAGCTGTCCCGCGACCTGACGGGCACCTCTTGGCGCACAAGCCTATTCCTCAGGGACACGCTCGCCTCCCACCAGCCCCCAGGCCCACGCCCCCCAGGTACCTCTCTCAGGTGGAATCCTCTTCGCAGGCGCCCTGGTCGTCCGTGTCCGGCGAGCAGGAAGAGCGGGAGCTGAAGGAGGGCCTCCTCAGGCTAGCGGCCGTGGCTGTGGAGGGCCCGGGCTGCTGTGCCCAGCGGGGACACGGAGCGGCGTCCACGGACGCCGGCGGAACGGACGAGCCCGGCCCGCGAGAGAGCAGCACAGCGCGGCCGGACTCCGCCGGGCTCGGCTCTGGGCAGGCAGGCGCGGCTCGCCGACGCCTCCCACGCCTCCCAGGACGGCGGCCCAGCAGCCGCGCGCTCCTCTCCTCTCCTCTCCTCTCCTCGCGCGCGCGCGCGCCGCCGCCCAGACGCTGCCCGGCCGTTGCCCCGCCCCCCCTCCGGCGGTGGACTGCGGACAGCGACGGGGACACCCTCCTGGGAGAACTCCCGCGGCCCCGCCCACACGCTTCGGACCTTCGCGGAGCGGGAAGGTGCGCTGACAGGGACGCAGGGTCCCCGCTACGCTCGCTCTCGGGGGAACTGCAGCCTCCTCCCTCGGCTTTCACTTGAACGTCAGACCCGAAACCATGCAACGTCTGCAAGCAAACATAGGCAGTGTGCTCTTTGACATCAGTCTTAGCAGCCTACTTTCAAGTACCACGTCTGACTGGGCAATGGAAACAAAATACAAAATGAACAAACGGGACTACATCAAAGTCAAAAAACATCCTCTGCACCGCAAAGGAGACCATCCACAAAACCAAAACACAACCTAACAACTGGGAGAAGATTCTTGCAAACCGTATATCGGATAAGGGGTTAATATCCAAAACGCAGAAAGAACTCACACATCTCAACAGCAAAAAAAAATCAACAACCCAATTGAAAAGGCGGGCAAAAGATCTGAGCAGTGATTTCTCCAAAGAAGGTATACGGATGGCCAACAGGCATATGGAAAGGGACTCAACATCCTTAGCGATCAGAGAAATGCAAATCACAACTACAAGGAGATGTCACCTTACTCTGGTCAGAATGGCTCTAAGTAACAAGACAAGAGACAAGTGTCGGAGAGGATGTGCAGAGAAGGGAACTCTCCTGCACTGCTGGTGGGAGGGCAGACCGGTGCAGCCACTATGGAAAGCAGTATGGAGTATCCTCAGAAAACTAAGAATACATCTACCATATGTATGATCCAGCTAGCCCACTGCTGGCTATTCATCCAAAGAACTTGAAAACACCAATGCAGAAAGACACATGCACCCCTAGGTTCACTGCAGCATTATTCACAACAGCCAAAACTTGGAAGCAACCTAGGTGCCCATCAAGGGAAGAATGGATCAAGAAGATGTGGTATGTATACACAATGGAATGCCACTCGGCCCTAAGAAACGATGAGATCCGGCCATTTGTGACAACGTGGATGGACCTTGAGGGTATTATGTGAAGTGAAATAAATCAGAGGGAGAAAGTCAAACACCGTGTGATCTCACTCATAAGGAGAAGCTAAAAACAACGACAAACGCACACAGAGCAAAGGAGATTGGATTGGTGGTTACCATAGGGGGAGGGGGGAGGGGAGAGAGCCAAAGGGGTGATGAGGCTCACATGTGAGGTGACGGACTATCATTAGTTTTCGGGTGGTGAACACGATGTAATCTACACAGAACTCAAAATATATTACAACGTACATCTGAAAGCTATATCATCTTGGGATCCACTGTTACTGCAATAAAATAAAATAAAATAAAATACAATAAAATAAAATAAAATAAAAAAGCGTAGGAGCCTCAAGAGGCTAACAGGCTTTTGAAAAGTTATTCCAGGGATTTTTATGGCTTAGCTCAGGGCGGCAGACACCAGCCTGAGACACAGCTGTGACACAGCCACTAACTTCAACTAAACTATATTCCGACTGGAGGGAAATCAAAACAAACTACTGTAATCATAATTGATTGAAGGCTTCACTTTGTGCCAGATCCTGTGCCGACTGCTTTGCACCAACTGTCTCATTTCATCCTCACATCCAAAAGGTAGGTTACCGTTATTCTCCCCATTGTCAAGGTGAGGAGGCGGAAGCAGAAAGATGGCAACCTGCCTGGAATTCACAGAAGGATTCTCCAGGTAACGACATGACTTTTGGACAAGATTTCAAGGTTTAACACATTACGGTGCAGATGCAGATCCCAGTATCACAGAACGTGAAAAACACTGAGTCCTGCCAAATGGATTAAAACACTAACTATGGAGCCTCACAATCTCTTGGCCTGTTTTCTCAGATGAGGGAAAGCCCAGCGTGAAAAACCGTTGATGAGATGTCTGCAGAGGTGGACTACGTCTGGTCTTTAAAGCCAGGAACTATCCCAGTAGATTCTGAGTCAGTGGGTCCAGAGTAGGCCTTGAGCGTCTCTGTTCTTTTCAAAAGCCCCACAGGCTACACTTCCGTGCCCTTGGAGTTGGGAAGTACAGTCATGCCCTACATCGGGACGTTTCAGTCAACAACGGGGGTCCCATCAGATTAGTCCCATATGGCCTAGGTGTGTAGAAGGCTCTGCCATCCAGGTTTAGGAACTCCGTGGTGTCGGCACAGTCTCGAGATTGCCTGACCATGACGCACTCCTCAGAACTTATCCCCACTGTTAAGCAAAGCATGACTATACTGCCTTGGATTCTCCACGGTCCCAGACCCTGCACTGTTTAGATGACTGCACACGCAGAGGGCACCTCGTCTGAGGCAGAGAGCAGCTGGAATCACAAAAGCTCTCGACAGAGAGTCAAGGAAAGGCGTGCTCTGCTTACACGACTCTCTACTTTTCTCTGGGTCTGAACCATTTCCTAGCTAATCTGCTCTTTTTAACCGAGCAGCTTGGACACAAAAAAAAAAAAAAAAAAAAGGTTACCAACAAACACTAAACAAACCAATATAAAGAATACATATTAAATAAGCCTAACCCTACTATACTACTGGCTTTTATTTCCCTGGGATAATTTGGACAGCATTAGATGGTTTTACTAAGAGCAGCCTCGTCGAGGGAGATTATTTCTAATTCCACAGTGCTGCAGATGCGGTCAGTAGCAACTGCAAGCTGGAAAGGAAACAAAACAAAGTTGGGTGTAATCCATTCAAGTTCACACGTTTCACCAGGGACAGCCTCCAAGCCTTGAATACTTAGGTATGCATTTATCCATTTCTTTAATCAACCACTACTAACGCCTACTAAAGGCCAGACACTGCTCTAAGTACTCTACGGATATGAAATATCCTCTCACCTTTACACTCACCTATGGAGTGTGTATGATAATCATCCCCGTTTTACAGATCAGGAAACCGACACACAGAATGGTACAGTAACTTGCCCAAGTTCACACAGCCCGTAGGTGGCGGAGCCAGGACCCATTTGACAGAGTCTGGCTCCAGAGGCCACGTTCTGAATCACCACGCTCAGTCTCCAAAAACCTAGAGGAAGCGCCAGCCTCAATGGAAAAGTTTTGTTTTCCCCACCCTACAGTCCCTACGCGGCGGCCCCAGTCTCCAGGGCGTTCTTTCAGCTCCTCTGACAGGCCATCCTCCTCCCTTGCCCTGTCCCAACACTCTCCCGCACAAGTCCTCCTTGTCTTTTAGGCCTCTGCTCTCAGCTTCAACATCACTGCCTAAGTCACAAAGTCTAACAGTAAAATGCCGTATTTCTCAACACTCAACACCAAATTGCCTTTACGTATCTCCTAGGTAATTGGTTGCTGCCTGTCTGTCCTTTCCAACCAGGCTTTGAGGTCCAGTACGTCAAACACCCTGTCAGTCTTGCTCACCAAGTGTCCAGGCCACCGAACACGCACCGACCAGAGGAAAGGAAGGACTTGTCCCAAAGTCAACTCTCCAGACTTTCTGGGCAAGGAGGGAACGAACGGAGCACCCTCCAGCCTCACGCTTTCCTTTCCAGACTTTCAAGTGTGGGGCACATACCTGTGCTCACAACGCTCCCCGGACAGCCCCCACTGCACCCCTAACAGGTAGACTTCTGCACAGTCAAGGGCTTTGGAAAGCACTGGCTCTGCACACAAATATTACGTGGCCCTCCACAGGCCACTTCCCCCGAACCGGCCTGAGCTTCAGGCCCACAACAGGCTTCGTGAAAACCCCAACGGAACGTAGCCTCGAAAAGAGGGAGACCCGCACTCCTCAGAACGCCTCGAGACCAGTGTCCTTATCGACTTCGCGTCTGTCCTTCCAAGAAGCCAAGACCACGGGGGGCGCTTCAGCGCCCGACTCCCGGGCACCGCATGCCCAGGCTGGCCCCGTGCCCGGCACACACCGCCCGTTCCACGAACGCCTCAAGCGCACGAAGAGACCCCCTCGCTCCCCGCGCCGCACAGCTGTCCCGCGACCTGACGGGCACCTCTCGGCGCACAAGCCTATTCCTCAGGGACACGCTCGCCTCCCACCAGCCCCCAGGCCCACGCCCCCCAGGTACCTCTCTCAGATGGAATCCTCTTCGCAGGCGCCCTGGTCGTCCGTGTCCGGCGAGCAGGAAGAGCGGGAGCTGAAGGAGGGCCTCCTCAGGCTAGCGGCCGTGGCTGTGGAGGGCCCGGGCTGCTGTGCCCAGCGGGGACACGGAGCGGCGTCCACGGACGCCGGCGGAACGGACGAGCCCGGCCCGCGAGAGAGCAGCACAGCGCGGCCGGACTCCGCCGGGCTCGGCTCTGGGCAGGCAGGCGCGGCTCGCCGACGCCTCCCACGCCTCCCAGGACGGCGGCCCAGCAGCCGCGCGCTCTCCTCTCCTCTCCTCTCGCGCGCGCGCGCGCCGCCGCCCAGACGCTGCCCGGCCGTTGCCCCGCCCCCCCTCCGGCGGTGGACTGCGGACAGCGACGGGGACACCCTCCTGGGAGAACTCCCGCGGCCCCGCCCACACGCTTCGGACCTTCGCGGAGCGGGAAGGTGCGCTGACAGGGACGCAGGGTCCCCGCTACGCTCGCTCTCGGGGGAACTGCAGCCTCCTCCCTCGGCTTTCACTTGAACGTCAGACCCGAAACCATGCAACGTCTGCAAGCAAACATAGGCAGTGTGCTCTTTGACATCAGTCTTAGCAGCCTACTTTCAAGTACCACGTCTGACTGGGCAATGGAAACAAAATACAAAATGAACAAACGGGACTACATCAAAGTCAAAAAACATCCTCTGCACCGCAAAGGAGACCATCCACAAAACCAAAACACAACCTAACAACTGGGAGAAGATTCTTGCAAACCGTATATCGGATAAGGGGTTAATATCCAAAACGCAGAAAGAACTCACACATCTCAACAGCAAAAAAAAATCAACAACCCAATTGAAAAGGCGGGCAAAAGATCTGAGCAGTGATTTCTCCAAAGAAGGTATACGGATGGCCAACAGGCATATGGAAAGGGACTCAACATCCTTAGCGATCAGAGAAATGCAAATCACAACTACAAGGAGATGTCACCTTACTCTGGTCAGAATGGCTCTAAGTAACAAGACAAGAGACAAGTGTCGGAGAGGATGTGCAGAGAAGGGAACTCTCCTGCACTGCTGGTGGGAGGGCAGACCGGTGCAGCCACTATGGAAAGCAGTATGGAGTATCCTCAGAAAACTAAGAATACATCTACCATATGTATGATCCAGCTAGCCCACTGCTGGCTATTCATCCAAAGAACTTGAAAACACCAATGCAGAAAGACACATGCACCCCTAGGTTCACTGCAGCATTATTCACAACAGCCAAAACTTGGAAGCAACCTAGGTGCCCATCAAGGGAAGAATGGATCAAGAAGATGTGGTATGTATACACAATGGAATGCCACTCGGCCCTAAGAAACGATGAGATCCGGCCATTTGTGACAACGTGGATGGACCTTGAGGGTATTATGTGAAGTGAAATAAATCAGAGGGAGAAAGTCAAACACCGTGTGATCTCACTCATAAGGAGAAGCTAAAAACAACGACAAACGCACACAGAGCAAAGGAGATTGGATTGGTGGTTACCATAGGGGAGGGGGAGGGGAGAGAGCCAAAGGGGTGATGAGGCTCACATGTGAGGTGACGGACTATCATTAGTTTTCGGGTGGTGAACACGATGTAATCTACACAGAACTCAAAATATATTACAACGTACATCTGAAAGCTATATCATCTTGGGATCCACTGTTACTGCAATAAAATAAAATAAAATAAAATAAAATAAAATAAAATAAAAAAAAGCGTAGGAGCCTCAAGAGGCTAACAGGCTTTTGAAAAGTTATTCCAGGGATTTTTATGGCTTAGCTCAGGGCGGCAGACACCAGCCTGAGACACAGCTGTGACACAGCCACTAACTTCAACTAAACTATATTCCGACTGGAGGGAAATCAAAACAAACTACTGTAATCATAATTGATTGAAGGCTTCACTTTGTGCCAGATCCTGTGCCGACTGCTTTGCACCAACTGTCTCATTTCATCCTCACATCCAAAAGGTAGGTTACCGTTATTCTCCCCATTGTCAAGGTGAGGAGGCGGAAGCAGAAAGATGGCAACCTGCCTGGAATTCACAGAAGGATTCTCCAGGTAACGACATGACTTTTGGACAAGATTTCAAGGTTTAACACATTACGGTGCAGATGCAGATCCCAGTATCACAGAACGTGAAAAACACTGAGTCCTGCCAAATGGATTAAAACACTAACTATGGAGCCTCACAATCTCTTGGCCTGTTTTCTCAGATGAGGGAAAGCCCAGCGTGAAAAACCGTTGATGAGATGTCTGCAGAGGTGGACTACGTCTGGTCTTTAAAGCCGGGAACTATCCCAGTAGATTCTGAGTCAGTGGGTCCAGAGTAGGCCTTGAGCGTCTCTGTTCTTTTCAAAAGCCCCACAGGCTACACTTCCGTGCCCTTGGAGTTGGGAAGTACAGTCATGCCCTACATCGGGACGTTTCAGTCAACAACGGGGGTCCCATCAGATTAGTCCCATATGGCCTAGGTGTGTAGGAGGCTCTGCCATCCAGGTTTAGGAACTCCGTGGTGTCGGCACAGTCTCGAGATTGCCTGACCATGACACACTCCTCAGAACTTATCCCCACTGTTAAGCAAAGCATGACTATACTGCCTTGGATTCTCCACGGTCCCAGACCCTGCACTGTTTAGATGACTGCACACGCAGAGGGCACCTCGTCTGAGGCAGAGAGCAGCTGGAATCACAAAAGCTCTCGACAGAGAGTCAAGGAAAGGCGTGCTCTGCTTACACGACTCTCTACTTTTCTCTGGGTCTGAACCATTTCCTAGCTAATCTGCTCTTTTTAACCGAGCAGCTTGGCCACAAAAAAAAAAAAAAAAAAAAAAGGTTACCAACAAACACTAAACAAACCAATATAAAGAATACATATTAAATAAGCCTAACCCTACTATACTACTGGCTTTTATTTCCCTGGGATAATTTGGACAGCATTAGATGGTTTTACTAAGAGCAGCCTCGTCGAGGGAGATTATTTCTAATTCCACAGTGCTGCAGATGCGGTCAGTAGCAACTGCAAGCTGGAAAGGAAACAAAACAAAGTTGGGTGTAATCCATTCAAGTTCACACGTTTCACCAGGGACAGCCTCCAAGCCTTTAATACTTAGGTATGCATTTATCCATTTCTTTAATCAACCACTACTAACGCCTACTAAAGGCCAGACACTGCTCTAAGTACTCTACGGATATGAAATATCCTCTCACCTTTACACTCACCTATGGAGTGTGTATGATAATCATCCCCGTTTTACAGATCAGGAAACCGACACACAGAATGGTACAGTAACTTGCCCAAGTTCACACAGCCCGTAGGTGGCGGAGCCAGGACCCATTTGACAGAGTCTGGCTCCAGAGGCCACGTTCTGAATCACCACGCTCAGTCTCCAAAACCTAGAGGAAGCGCCAGCCTCAATGGAAAAGTTTTGTTTTCCCCACCCTACAGTCCCTACGCGGCGGCCCCAGTCTCCAGGGCGTTCTTTCAGCTCCTCTGACAGGCCATCCTCCTCCCTTGCCCTGTCCCAACACTCTCCCGCACAAGTCCTCCTTGTCTTTTAGGCCTCTGCTCTCAGCTTCAACATCACTGCCTAAGTCACAAAGTCTAACAGTAAAATGCCGTATTTCTCAACACTCAACACCAAATTGCCTTTACGTATCTCCTAGGTAATTGGTTGCTGCCTGTCTGTCCTTTCCAACCAGGCTGTGAGGTCCAGTACGTCAAACACCCTGTCAGTCTTGCTCACCAAGTGTCCAGGCCACCGAACACGCACCGACCAGAGGAAAGGAAGGACTTGTCCCAAAGTCAACTCTCCAGACTTTCTGGGCAAGGAGGGAACGAACGGAGCACCCTCCAGCCTCACGCTTTCCTTTCCAGACTTTCAAGTGTGGGGCACATACCTGTGCTCACACGCCCCCGGACAGCCCCACTGCACCCCTAACAGGTAGACTTCTGCACAGTCAAGGGCTTTGGAAAGCACTGGCTCTGCACACAAATATTACGTGGCCCTCCACAGGCCACTTCCCCGAACCGGCCTGAGCTTCAGGCCCACAACAGGCTTCGTGAAAACCCCAACGGAACGTAGCCTCGAAAAGAGGGAGACCCGCACTCCTCAGAACGCCTCGAGACCAGTGTCCTTATCGACTTCGCGTCTGTCCTTCCAAGAAGCCAAGACCACGGGGGCGCTTCAGCGCCCGACTCCCGGGCACCGCATGCCCAGGCTGGCCCCGTGCCCGGCACACACCGCCCGTTCCACGAACGCCTCAAGCGCACGAAGAGACCCCCTCGCTCCCCGCGCCGCACAGCTGTCCCGCGACCTGACGGGCACCTCTTGGCGCACAAGCCTATTCCTCAGGGACACGCTCGCCTCCCACCAGCCCCCAGGCCCACGCCCCCCAGGTACCTCTCTCAGGTGGAATCCTCTTCGCAGGCGCCCTGGTCGTCCGTGTCCGGCGAGCAGGAAGAGCGGGAGCTGAAGGAGGGCCTCCTCAGGCTAGCGGCCGTGGCTGTGGAGGGCCCGGGCTGCTGTGCCCAGCGGGGACACGGAGCGGCGTCCACGGACGCCGGCGGAACGGACGAGCCCGGCCCGCGAGAGAGCAGCACAGCGCGGCCGGACTCCGCCGGGCTCGGCTCTGGGCAGGCAGGCGCGGCTCGCCGACGCCTCCCACGCCTCCCAGGACGGCGGCCCAGCAGCCGCGCGCTCCTCTCCTCTCCTCTCCTCTCCGCGCGCGCGCGCGCGCCGCCGCCCAGACGCTGCCCGGCCGTTGCCCCGCCCCCTCCGGCGGTGGACTGCGGACAGCGACGGGGACACCCTCCTGGGAGAACTCCCGCGGCCCCGCCCACACGCTTCGGACCTTCGCGGAGCGGGAAGGTGCGCTGACAGGGACGCAGGGTCCCCGCTACGCTCGCTCTCGGGGGAACTGCAGCCTCCTCCCTCGGCTTTCACTTGAACGTCAGACCCGAAACCATGCAACGTCTGCAAGCAAACATAGGCAGTGTGCTCTTTGACATCAGTCTTAGCAGCCTACTTTCAAGTACCACGTCTGACTGGGCAATGGAAACAAAATACAAAATGAACAAACGGGACTACATCAAAGTCAAAAAACATCCTCTGCACCGCAAAGGAGACCATCCACAAAACCAAAACACAACCTAACAACTGGGAGAAGATTCTTGCAAACCGTATATCGGATAAGGGGTTAATATCCAAAACGCAGAAAGAACTCACACATCTCAACAGCAAAAAAAATCAACAACCCAATTGAAAGGCGGGCAAAAGATCTGAGCAGTGATTTCTCCAAAGAAGGTATACGGATGGCCAACAGGCATATGGAAAGGGACTCAACATCCTTAGCGATCAGAGAAATGCAAATCACAACTACAAGGAGATGTCACCTTACTCTGGTCAGAATGGCTCTAAGTAACAAGACAAGAGACAAGTGTCGGAGAGGATGTGCAGAGAAGGGAACTCTCCTGCACTGCTGGTGGGAGGGCAGACCGGTGCAGCCACTATGGAAAGCAGTATGGAGTATCCTCAGAAAACTAAGAATACATCTACCATATGTATGATCCAGCTAGCCCACTGCTGGCTATTCATCCAAAGAACTTGAAAACACCAATGCAGAAAGACACATGCACCCCTAGGTTCACTGCAGCATTATTCACAACAGCCAAAACTTGGAAGCAACCTAGGTGCCCATCAAGGGAAGAATGGATCAAGAAGATGTGGTATGTATACACAATGGAATGCCACTCGGCCCTAAGAAACGATGAGATCCGGCCATTTGTGACAACGTGGATGGACCTTGAGGGTATTATGTGAAGTGAAATAAATCAGAGGGAGAAAGTCAAACACCGTGTGATCTCACTCATAAGGAGAAGCTAAAAACAACGACAAACGCACACAGAGCAAAGGAGATTGGATTGGTGGTTACCATAGGGGGAGGGGGAGGGGAGAGAGCCAAAGGGGTGATGAGGCTCACATGTGAGGTGACGGACTATCATTAGTTTTCGGGTGGTGAACACGATGTAATCTACACAGAACTCAAAATATATTACAACGTACATCTGAAAGCTATATCATCTTGGGATCCACTGTTACTGCAATAAAATAAAATAAAATAAAATAAAATAAAATAAAATAAAATAAAAAAGCGTAGGAGCCTAAGAGGCTAACAGGCTTTTGAAAAGTTATTCCAGGGATTTTTATGGCTTAGCTCAGGGCGGCAGACACCAGCCTGAGACACAGCTGTGACACAGCCACTAACTTCAACTAAACTATATTCCGACTGGAGGGAAATCAAAACAAACTACTGTAATCATAATTGATTGAAGGCTTCACTTTGTGCCAGATCCTGTGCCGACTGCTTTGCACCAACTGTCTCATTTCATCCTCACATCCAAAAGGTAGGTTACCGTTATTCTCCCCATTGTCAAGGTGAGGAGGCGGAAGCAGAAAGATGGCAACCTGCCTGGAATTCACAGAAGGATTCCAGGTAACGACATGACTTTTGGACAAGATTTCAAGGTTTAACACATTACGGTGCAGATGCAGATCCCAGTATCACAGAACGTGAAAAACACTGAGTCCTGCCAAATGGATTAAAACACTAACTATGGAGCCTCACAATCTCTTGGCCTGTTTTCTCAGATGAGGGAAAGCCCAGCGTGAAAAACCGTTGATGAGATGTCTGCAGAGGTGGACTACGTCTGGTCTTTAAAGCCGGGAACTATCCCAGTAGATTCTGAGTCAGTGGGTCCAGAGTAGGCCTTGAGCGTCTCTGTTCTTTTCAAAAGCCCCACAGGCTACACTTCCGTGCCCTTGGAGTTGGGAAGTACAGTCATGCCCTACATCGGGACGTTTCAGTCAACAACGGGGGTCCCATCAGATTAGTCCCATATGGCCTAGGTGTGTAGGAGGCTCTGCCATCCAGGTTTAGGAACTCCGTGGTGTCGGCACAGTCTCGAGATTGCCTGACCATGACACACTCCTCAGAACTTATCCCCACTGTTAAGCAAAGCATGACTATACTGCCTTGGATTCTCCACGGTCCCAGACCCTGCACTGTTTAGATGACTGCACACGCAGAGGGCACCTCGTCTGAGGCAGAGAGCAGCTGGAATCACAAAAGCTCTCGACAGAGAGTCAAGGAAAGGCGTGCTCTGCTTACACGACTCTCTACTTTTCTCTGGGTCTGAACCATTTCCTAGCTAATCTGCTCTTTTTAACCGAGCAGCTTGGCCACAAAAAAAAAAAAAAAAAAAAAGGTTACCAACAAACACTAAACAAACCAATATAAAGAATACATATTAAATAAGCCTAACCCTACTATACTACTGGCTTTTATTTCCCTGGGATAATTTGGACAGCATTAGATGGTTTACTAAGAGCAGCCTCGTCGAGGGAGATTATTTCTAATTCCACAGTGCTGCAGATGCGGTCAGTAGCAACTGCAAGCTGGAAAGGAAACAAAACAAAGTTGGGTGTAATCCATTCAAGTTCACACGTTTCACCAGGGACAGCCTCCAAGCCTTTAATACTTAGGTATGCATTTATCCATTTCTTTAATCAACCACTACTAACGCCTACTAAAGGCCAGACACTGCTCTAAGTACTCTACGGATATGAAATATCCTCTCACCTTTACACTCACCTATGGAGTGTGTATGATAATCATCCCCGTTTTACAGATCAGGAAACCGACACACAGAATGGTACAGTAACTTGCCCAAGTTCACACAGCCCGTAGGTGGCGGAGCCAGGACCCATTTGACAGAGTCTGGCTCCAGAGGCCACGTTCTGAATCACCACGCTCAGTCTCCAAAAACCTAGAGGAAGCGCCAGCCTCAATGGAAAAGTTTTGTTTTCCCCACCCTACAGTCCCTACGCGGCGGCCCCAGTCTCCAGGGCGTTCTTTCAGCTCCTCTGACAGGCCATCCTCCTCCCTTGCCCTGTCCCAACACTCTCCCGCACAAGTCCTCCTTGTCTTTTAGGCCTCTGCTCTCAGCTTCAACATCACTGCCTAAGTCACAAAGTCTAACAGTAAAATGCCGTATTTCTCAACACTCAACACCAAATTGCCTTTACGTATCTCCTAGGTAATTGGTTGCTGCCTGTCTGTCCTTTCCAACCAGGCTGTGAGGTCCAGTACGTCAAACACCCTGTCAGTCTTGCTCACCAAGTGTCCAGGCCACCGAACACGCACCGACCAGAGGAAAGGAAGGACTTGTCCCAAAGTCAACTCTCCAGACTTTCTGGGCAAGGAGGGAACGAACGGAGCACCCTCCAGCCTCACGCTTTCCTTTCCAGACTTTCAAGTGTGGGGCACATACCTGTGCTCACAACGCTCCCCGGACAGCCCCCACTGCACCCCTAACAGGTAGACTTCTGCACAGTCAAGGGCTTTGGAAAGCACTGGCTCTGCACACAAATATTACGTGGCCCTCCACAGGCCACTTCCCCGAACCGGCCTGAGCTTCAGGCCCACAACAGGCTTCGTGAAAACCCCAACGGAACGTAGCCTCGAAAAGAGGGAGACCCGCACTCCTCAGAACGCCTCGAGACCAGTGTCCTTATCGACTTCGCGTCTGTCCTTCCAAGAAGCCAAGACCACGGGGGGCGCTTCAGCGCCCGACTCCCGGGCACCGCATGCCCAGGCTGGCCCCGTGCCCGGCACACACCGCCCGTTCCACGAACGCCTCAAGCGCACGAAGAGACCCCCTCGCTCCCCGCGCCGCACAGCTGTCCCGCGACCTGACGGGCACCTCTTGGCGCACAAGCCTATTCCTCAGGGACACGCTCGCCTCCCACCAGCCCCCAGGCCCACGCCCCCCAGGTACCTCTCTCAGGTGGAATCCTCTTCGCAGGCGCCCTGGTCGTCCGTGTCCGGCGAGCAGGAAGAGCGGGAGCTGAAGGAGGGCCTCCTCAGGCTAGCGGCCGTGGCTGTGGAGGGCCCGGGCTGCTGTGCCCAGCGGGGACACGGAGCGGCGTCCACGGACGCCGGCGGAACGGACGAGCCCGGCCCGCGAGAGAGCAGCACAGCGCGGCCGGACTCCGCCGGGCTCGGCTCTGGGCAGGCAGGCGCGCGGCTCGCCGACGCCTCCCACGCCTCCCAGGACGGCGGCCCAGCAGCCGCGCGCTCCTCTCCTCCTCTCCTCTCCTCGCGCGCGCGCGCGCCGCCGCCCAGACGCTGCCCGGCCGTTGCCCCGCCCCCTCCGGCGGTGGACTGCGGACAGCGACGGGGACACCCTCCTGGGAGAACTCCCGCGGCCCCGCCCACGCTTCGGACCTTCGCGGAGCGGGAAGGTGCGCTGACAGGGACGCAGGGTCCCCGCTACGCTCGCTCTCGGGGGAACTGCAGCCTCCTCCCTCGGCTTTCACTTGAACGTCAGACCCGAAACCATGCAACGTCTGCAAGCAAACATAGGCAGTGTGCTCTTTGACATCAGTCTTAGCAGCCTACTTTCAAGTACCACGTCTGACTGGGCAATGGAAACAAAATACAAAATGAACAAACGGGACTACATCAAAGTCAAAAAACATCCTCTGCACCGCAAAGGAGACCATCCACAAAACCAAAACACAACCTAACAACTGGGAGAAGATTCTTGCAAACCGTATATCGGATAAGGGGTTAATATCCAAAACGCAGAAAGAACTCACACATCTCAACAGCAAAAAAAAATCAACAACCCAATTGAAAAGGCGGGCAAAAGATCTGAGCAGTGATTTCTCCAAAGAAGGTATACGGATGGCCAACAGGCATATGGAAAGGGACTCAACATCCTTAGCGATCAGAGAAATGCAAATCACAACTACAAGGAGATGTCACCTTACTCTGGTCAGAATGGCTCTAAGTAACAAGACAAGAGACAAGTGTCGGAGAGGATGTGCAGAGAAGGGAACTCTCCTGCACTGCTGGTGGGAGGGCAGACCGGTGCAGCCACTATGGAAAGCAGTATGGAGTATCCTCAGAAAACTAAGAATACATCTACCATATGTATGATCCAGCTAGCCCACTGCTGGCTATTCATCCAAAGAACTTGAAAACACCAATGCAGAAAGACACATGCACCCCTAGGTTCACTGCAGCATTATTCACAACAGCCAAAACTTGGAAGCAACCTAGGTGCCCATCAAGGGAAGAATGGATCAAGAAGATGTGGTATGTATACACAATGGAATGCCACTCGGCCCTAAGAAACGATGAGATCCGGCCATTTGTGACAACGTGGATGGACCTTGAGGGTATTATGTGAAGTGAAATAAATCAGAGGGAGAAAGTCAAACACCGTGTGATCTCACTCATAAGGAGAAGCTAAAAACAACGACAAACGCACACAGAGCAAAGGAGATTGGATTGGTGGTTACCATAGGGGGAGGGGGAGGGGAGAGAGCCAAAGGGGTGATGAGGCTCACATGTGAGGTGACGGACTATCATTAGTTTTCGGGTGGTGAACACGATGTAATCTACACAGAACTCAAAATATATTACAACGTACATCTGAAAGCTATATCATCTTGGGATCCACTGTTACTGCAATAAAATAAAATAAAATAAAATAAAATAAAATAAAATAAAATAAAAAGCGTAGGAGCCTCAAGAGGCTAACAGGCTTTTGAAAAGTTATTCCAGGGATTTTTATGGCTTAGCTCAGGGCGGCAGACACCAGCCTGAGACACAGCTGTGACACAGCCACTAACTTCAACTAAACTATATTCCGACTGGAGGGAAATCAAAACAAACTACTGTAATCATAATTGATTGAAGGCTTCACTTTGTGCCAGATCCTGTGCCGACTGCTTTGCACCAACTGTCTCATTTCATCCTCACATCCAAAAGGTAGGTTACCGTTATTCTCCCCATTGTCAAGGTGAGGAGGCGGAAGCAGAAAGATGGCAACCTGCCTGGAATTCACAGAAGGATTCTCCAGGTAACGACATGACTTTTGGACAAGATTTCAAGGTTTAACACATTACGGTGCAGATGCAGATCCCAGTATCACAGAACGTGAAAAACACTGAGTCCTGCCAAATGGATTAAAACACTAACTATGGAGCCTCACAATCTCTTGGCCTGTTTTCTCAGATGAGGGAAAGCCCAGCGTGAAAAACCGTTGATGAGATGTCTGCAGAGGTGGACTACGTCTGGTCTTTAAAGCCGGGAACTATCCCAGTAGATTCTGAGTCAGTGGGTCCAGAGTAGGCCTTGAGCGTCTCTGTTCTTTTCAAAAGCCCCACAGGCTACACTTCCGTGCCCTTGGAGTTGGGAAGTACAGTCATGCCCTACATCGGGACGTTTCAGTCAACAACGGGGTCCCATCAGATTAGTCCCATATGGCCTAGGTGTGTAGGAGGCTCTGCCATCCAGGTTTAGGAACTCCGTGGTGTCGGCACAGTCTCGAGATTGCCTGACCATGACACACTCCTCAGAACTTATCCCCACTGTTAAGCAAAGCATGACTATACTGCCTTGGATTCTCCACGGTCCCAGACCCTGCACTGTTTAGATGACTGCACACGCAGAGGGCACCTCGTCTGAGGCAGAGAGCAGCTGGAATCACAAAAGCTCTCGACAGAGAGTCAAGGAAAGGCGTGCTCTGCTTACACGACTCTCTACTTTTCTCTGGGTCTGAACCATTTCCTAGCTAATCTGCTCTTTTTAACCGAGCAGCTTGGCCACAAAAAAAAAAAAAAAAAAAAAAAAGGTTACCAACAAACACTAAACAAACCAATATAAAGAATACATATTAAATCAGCCTAACCCTACTATACTACTGGCTTTTATTTCCCTGGGATAATTTGGACAGCATTAGATGGTTTTACTAAGAGCAGCCTCGTCGAGGAGATTATTTCTAATTCCACAGTGCTGCAGATGCGGTCAGTAGCAACTGCAAGCTGGAAAGGAAACAAAACAAAGTTGGGTGTAATCCATTCAAGTTCACACGTTTCACCAGGGACAGCCTCCAAGCCTTGAATACTTAGGTATGCATTTATCCATTTCTTTAATCAACCACTACTAACGCCTACTAAAGGCCAGACACTGCTCTAAGTACTCTACGGATATGAAATATCCTCTCACCTTTACACTCACCTATGGAGTGTATGATAATCATCCCCGTTTTACAGATCAGGAAACCGACACACAGAATGGTACAGTAACTTGCCCAAGTTCACACAGCCCGTAGGTGGCGGAGCCAGGACCCATTTGACAGAGTCTGGCTCCAGAGGCCACGTTCTGAATCACCACGCTCAGTCTCCAAAAACCTAGAGGAAGCGCCAGCCTCAATGGAAAAGTTTTGTTTTCCCCACCCTACAGTCCCTACGCGGCGGCCCCAGTCTCCAGGGCGTTCTTTCAGCTCCTCTGACAGGCCATCCTCCTCCCTTGCCCTGTCCCAACACTCTCCCGCACAAGTCCTCCTTGTCTTTTAGGCCTCTGCTCTCAGCTTCAACATCACTGCCTAAGTCACAAAGTCTAACAGTAAAATGCCGTATTTCTCAACACTCAACACCAAATTGCCTTTACGTATCTCCTAGGTAATTGGTTGCTGCCTGTCTGTCCTTTCCAACCAGGCTGTGAGGTCCAGTACGTCAAACACCCTGTCAGTCTTGCTCACCAAGTGTCCAGGCCACCGAACACGCACCGACCAGAGGAAAGGAAGGACTTGTCCCAAAGTCAACTCTCCAGACTTTCTGGGCAAGGAGGGAACGAACGGAGCACCCTCCAGCCTCACGCTTTCCTTTCCAGACTTTCAAGTGTGGGGCACATACCTGTGCTCACAACGCTCCCCGGACAGCCCCCACTGCACCCCTAACAGGTAGACTTCTGCACAGTCAAGGGCTTTGGAAAGCACTGGCTCTGCACACAAATATTACGTGGCCCTCCACAGGCCACTTCGAACCGGCCTGAGCTTCAGGCCCACAACAGGCTTCGTGAAAACCCCAACGGAACGTAGCCTCGAAAAGAGGGAGACCCGCACTCCTCAGAACGCCTCGAGACCAGTGTCCTTATCGACTTCGCGTCTGTCCTTCCAAGAAGCCAAGACCACGGGGGCGCTTCAGCGCCCGACTCCCGGGCACCGCATGCCCAGGCTGGCCCCGTGCCCGGCACACACCGCCCGTTCCACGAACGCCTCAAGCGCACGAAGAGACCCCCTCGCTCCCCGCGCCGCACAGCTGTCCCGCGACCTGACGGGCACCTCTTGGCGCACAAGCCTATTCCTCAGGGACACGCTCGCCTCCCACCAGCCCCCAGGCCCACGCCCCCAGGTACCTCTCTCAGGTGGAATCCTCTTCGCAGGCGCCCTGGTCGTCCGTGTCCGGCGAGCAGGAAGAGCGGGAGCTGAAGGAGGGCCTCCTCAGGCTAGCGGCCGTGGCTGTGGAGGGCCCGGGCTGCTGTGCCCAGCGGGGACACGGAGCGGCGTCCACGGACGCCGGCGGAACGGACGAGCCCGGCCCGCGAGAGAGCAGCACAGCGCGGCCGGACTCCGCCGGGCTCGGCTCTGGGCAGGCAGGCGCGCGCTCGCCGACGCCTCCCACGCCTCCCAGGACGGCGGCCCAGCAGCCGCGCGCTCCTCTCCTCTCCTCTCCTCTCCTCGCGCGCGCGCGCGCGCCGCCGCCCAGACGCTGCCCGGCCGTTGCCCCGCCCCCTCCGGCGGTGGACTGCGGACAGCGACGGGGACACCCTCCTGGGAGAACTCCCGCGGCCCCGCCCACACGCTTCGGACCTTCGCGGAGCGGGAAGGTGCGCTGACAGGGACGCAGGGTCCCCGCTACGCTCGCTCTCGGGGAACTGCAGCCTCCTCCCTCGCTTTCACTTGAACGTCAGACCCGAAACCATGCAACGTCTGCAAGCAAACATAGGCAGTGTGCTCTTTGACATCAGTCTTGCAGCCTACTTTCAAGTACCACGTCTGACTGGGCAATGGAAACAAAATACAAAATGAACAAACGGGACTACATCAAAGTCAAAAAACATCCTCTGCACCGCAAAGGAGACCATCCACAAAACCAAAACACAACCTAACAACTGGGAGAAGATTCTTTGCAAACCGTATATCGGATAAGGGGTTAATATCCAAAACGCAGAAAGAACTCACACATCTCAACAGCAAAAAATCAACAACCCAATTGAAAAGGCGGGCAAAAGATCTGAGCAGTGATTTCTCCAAAGAAGGTATACGGATGGCCAACAGGCATATGGAAAGGGACTCAACATCCTTAGCGATCAGAGAAATGCAAATCACAACTACAAGGAGATGTCACCTTACTCTGGTCAGAATGGCTCTAAGTAACAAGACAAGAGACAAGTGTCGGAGAGGATGTGCAGAGAAGGGAACTCTCCTGCACTGCTGGTGGGAGGGCAGACCGGTGCAGCCACTATGGAAAGCAGTATGGAGTATCCTCAGAAAACTAAGAATACATCTACCATATGTATGATCCAGCTAGCCCACTGCTGGCTATTCATCCAAAGAACTTGAAAACACCAATGCAGAAAGACACATGCACCCCTAGGTTCACTGCAGCATTATTCACAACAGCCAAAACTTGGAAGCAACCTAGGTGCCCATCAAGGGAAGAATGGATCAAGAAGATGTGGTATGTATACACAATGGAATGCCACTCGGCCCTAAGAACGATGAGATCCGGCCATTTGTGACAACGTGGATGGACCTTGAGGGTATTATGTGAAGTGAAATAAATCAGAGGGAGAAAGTCAAACACCGTGTGATCTCACTCATAAGGAGAAGCTAAAAACAACGACAAACGCACACAGAGCAAAGGAGATTGGATTGGTGGTTACCATAGGGGGAGGGGAGGGGAGAGAGCCAAAGGGGTGATGAGGCTCACATGTGAGGTGACGGACTATCATTAGTTTTCGGGTGGTGAACACGATGTAATCTACAGAACTCAAAATATATTACAACGTACATCTGAAAGCTATATCATCTTGGGATCCACTGTTACTGCAATAAAATAAAATAAAATAAAATAAAATAAAATAAAATAAAATAAAATAAGCGTAGGAGCCTCAAGAGGTAACAGGCTTTGAAAAGTTATTCCAGGGATTTTTATGGCTTAGCTCAGGGCGGCAGACACCAGCCTGAGACACAGCTGTGACACAGCCACTAACTTCAACTAAACTATATTCCGACTGGAGGAAATCAAAACAAACTACTGTAATCATAATTGATTGAAGGCTTCACTTTGTGCCAGATCCTGTGCCGACTGCTTTGCACCAACTGTCTCATTTCATCCTCACATCCAAAAGGTAGGTTACCGTTATTCTCCCCATTGTCAAGGTGAGGAGGCGGAAGCAGAAAGATGGCAACCTGCCTGGAATTCACAGAAGGATTCTCCAGGTAACGACATGACTTTTGGACAAGATTTCAAGGTTTAACACATTACGGTGCAGATGCAGATCCCAGTATCACAGAACGTGAAAAACACTGAGTCCTGCCAAATGGATTAAAACACTAACTATGGAGCCTCACAATCTCTTGGCCTGTTTTCTCAGATGAGGGAAAGCCCAGCGTGAAAAACCGTTGATGAGATGTCTGCAGAGGTGGACTACGTCTGGTCTTTAAAGCCGGGAACTATCCCAGTAGATTCTGAGTCAGTGGGTCCAGAGTAGGCCTTGAGCGTCTCTGTTCTTTTCAAAAGCCCCACAGGCTACACTTCCGTGCCCTTGGAGTTGGGAAGTACAGTCATGCCCTACATCGGGACGTTTCAGTCAACAACGGGGGTCCCATCAGATTAGTCCCATATGGCCTAGGTGTAGGAGGCTCTGCCATCCAGGTTTAGGAACTCCGTGGTGTCGGCACAGTCTCGAGATTGCCTGACCATGACACACTCCTCAGAACTTATCCCCACTGTTAAGCAAAGCATGACTATACTGCCTTGGATTCTCCACGGTCCCAGACCCTGCACTGTTTAGATGACTGCACACGCAGAGGGCACCTCGTCTGAGGCAGAGAGCAGCTGGAATCACAAAGCTCTCGACAGAGAGTCAAGGAAAGGCGTGCTCTGCTTACACGACTCTCTACTTTTCTCTGGGTCTGAACCATTTCCTAGCTAATCTGCTCTTTTTAACCGAGCAGCTTGGCCACAAAAAAAAAAAAAAAAAAAAAAAAAAGGTTACCAACAAACACTAAACAAACCAATATAAAGAATACATATTAAATAAGCCTAACCCTACTATACTACTGGCTTTTATTTCCTGGGATAATTTGGACAGCATTAGATGGTTTTACTAAGAGCAGCCTCGTCGAGGGAGATTATTTCTAATTCCACAGTGCTGCAGATGCGGTCAGTAGCAACTGCAAGCTGGAAAGGAAACAAAACAAAGTTGGGTGTAATCCATTCAAGTTCACACGTTTCACCAGGGACAGCCTCCAAGCCTTGAATACTTAGGTATGCATTTCTTTAATCAACCACTACTAACGCCTACTAAAGGCCAGACACTGCTCTAAGTACTCTACGGATATGAAATATCCTCTCACCTTTACACTCACCTATGGAGTGTGTATGATAATCATCCCCGTTTTACAGATCAGGAAACCGACACACAGAATGGTACAGTAACTTGCCCAAGTTCACACAGCCCGTAGGTGGCGGAGCCAGGACCCATTTGACAGAGTCTGGCTCCAGAGGCCACGTTCTGAATCACCACGCTCAGTCTCCAAAACCTAGAGGAAGCGCCCAGCCTCAATGGAAAAGTTTTGTTTCCCCACCCTACAGTCCCTACGCGGCGGCCCCAGTCTCCAGGCGTTCTTTCAGCTCCTCTGACAGGCCATCCTCCTCCCTTGCCCTGTCCCAACACTCTCCCGCACAAGTCCTCCTTGTCTTTTAGGCCTCTGCTCTCAGCTTCAACATCACTGCCTAAGTCACAAAGTCTAACAGTAAAATGCCGTATTTCTCAACACTCAACCCGTGCCTTTACGTATCTCCTAGGTAATTGGTTGCTGCCTGTCTGTCCTTTCCAACCAGGCTGTGAGGTCCAGTACGTCAAACACCCTGTCAGTCTTGCTCACCAAGTGTCCAGGCCACCGAACACGCACCGACCAGAGGAAAGGAAGGACTTGTCCCAAAGTCAACTCTCCAGACTTTCTGGGCAAGGAGGAAGACGGAGCACCCTCCAGCCTCACGCTTTCCTTTCCAGACTTTCAAGTGTGGGGCACATACCTGTGCTCACGCTCCCCGGACAGCCCCCACTGCACCCCTAACAGGTAGACTTCTGCACAGTCAAGGGCTTTGGAAAGCACTGGCTCTGCACACAATATTACGTGGCCCTCCACAGGCCACTTCCCCGAACCGGCCTGAGCTTCAGGCCCACAACAGGCTTCGTGAAAACCCCAGGAACGTAGCCTCGAAAAGAGGGAGACCCGCACTCCTCAGAACGCCTCGAGACCAGTGTCCTTATCGACTTCGCGTCTGTCCTTCCAAGAAGCCAAGACCACGGGGGCGCTTCAGCGCCGACTCCGGAGCACCGCATGCCCAGGCTGGCCCCGTGCCCGGCACACACCGCCCGTTCCACGAACGCCTCAAGCGCACGAAGAGACCCTCGCTCCCCGCGCCGCACAGCTGTCCCGCGACCTGACGGGCACCTCTGCGCACAGCCTATTCCTCAGGGACACGCTCGCCTCCCACCAGCCCCCAGGCCCACGCCCCAGGTACCTCTCTCAGGTGGAATCCTCTTCGCAGGCGCCCTGGTCGTCCGTGTCCGGCGAGCAGGAAGAGCGGGAGCTGAAGGAGGCTCCTCAGGCTAGCGGCCGTGGCTGTGGAGGCCCGGGCTGCTGTGCCCAGCGGACACGGAGCGCGTCCACGGACGCCGGCGGACGGACGAGCCCGGCCCGCGAGAGAGCAGCACAGCGCGGCGGACTCCGCCGGGCTCGGCTCTGGCAGGCAGGCGCGGCTCGCCGGGCGCCTCCCACGCCTCCCAGGACGGCGGCCCAGCAGCCGCGCGCTCCTCTCCTCTCCTCTCCTCTCCTCGCGCGCGCGCGCCGCCGCCCAGACGCTGCCCGGCCGTTGCCCCGCCCCCCTCCGGCGGTGGACTGCGGACAGCGGCGGGGACACCCTCCTGGGAGAACTCCCGCGGCCCCGCCCACACGCTTCGGACCTTCGCGGAGCGGGAAGGTGCGCGGACAGGGACGCAGGGTCCCCGCTACGCTCGCTCTCGGGGGAACTGCAGCCTCCTCCCTCGGCTTTCACTTGAACGTCAGACCCGAAACCATGCAACGTCTGCAAGCAAACATAGGCAGTGTGCTCTTTGACATCAGTCTTAGCAGCCTACTTTCAAGTACCACGTCTGACTGGGCAATGAAACAAAATACAAAATGAACAAACGGGACTACATCAAAGTCAAAAAACATCCTCTGCACCGCAAAGGAGACCATCCACAAAACCAAAACACAACCTAACAACTGGGAGAAGATTCTTGCAAACCGTATATCGGATAAGGGGTTAATATCCAAAACGCAGAAAGAACTCACACATCTCAACAGCAAAAAAAATCAACAACCCAATTGAAAAGGCGGGCAAAGATCTGAGCAGTGATTTCTCCAAAGAAGGTATACGGATGGCCAACAGGCATATGGAAAGGACTCAACATCCTTAGCGATCAGAGAAATGCAAATCACAACTACAAGGAGATGTCACCTTACTCTGGTCAGAATGGCTCTAAGTAACAAGACAAGAGACAAGTGTCGGAGAGGATGCAGAGAAGGGAACTCTCCTGCACTGCTGGTGGGAGGGCAGACCGATTGCAGCCACTATGGAAAGCAGTATGGAGTATCCTCAGAAAACTAAGAATACATCTACCATATGTATGATCCAGCTAGCCCACTGCTGGCTATTCATCCAAAGAACTTGAAAACACCAATGCAGAAGACACATGCACCCCTAGGTTCACTGCAGCATTATTCACAACAGCCAAAACTTGGAAGCAACCTAGGTGCCCATCAAGGGAAGAATGGATCAAGAAGATGTGGTATGTATACACAATGGAATGCCACTCGGCCTAAGAAACGATGAGATCCGGCCATTTGTGACAACGTGGATGGACCTTGAGGGTATTATGTGAAGTGAAATAAATCAGAGGAGAAAGTCAAACACCGTGTGATCTCACTCATAAGAAGCTAAAAACAACGACAAACGCACACAGAGCAAAGGAGATTGGATTGGTGGTTACCATAGGGGGAGGGGGGAGGGGAGAGAGTCAAAGGGTGATGAGGCTCACATGTGAGGTGACGGACTATCATTAGTTTTCGGGTGGTGAACACGATGTAATCTACACAGAACTCAAAATATATTACAACGTACATCTGAAAGCTATATCATCTTGGGATCCACTGTTACTGCAATAAAATAAAAATAAAATAAAATAAAATAAAATAAAAATAAAAAAAGCGTAGGAGCCTCAAGAGGCTAACAGGCTTTTGAAAAGTTATTCCAGGGATTTTTATGGCTTAGCTCAGGGCGGCAGACACCAGCCTGAGACACAGCTGTGACACAGCCACTAACTTCAACTAAACTATATTCCGACTGGAGGGAAATCAAACAAACTACTGTAATCATAATTGATTGAAGGCTTCACTTTGTGCCAGATCCTGTGCCGACTGCTTTGCACCAACTGTCTCATTTCATCCTCACATCCAAAAGGTAGGTTACCGTTATTCTCCCCATTGTCAAGTGCAGGAGGCGGAAGCAGAAAGATGGCAACCTGCCTGGAATTCACAGAAGGATTCTCCAGGTAACGACATGACTTTTGGACAAGATTTCAAGGTTTAACACATTACGGTGCAGATGCAGATCCCAGTATCACAGAACGTGAAAAACACTGAGTCCCGCCAAATGGATTAAAACACT